>NC_143515.1:45044076-45279076 GCF_031878675.1 Megascapheus bottae
AAATCTCTGCTAGGAGAGCCCAAGGTTCCTACTGATTATGACAAATGAGGGAAACCATTGAGCCTATGTTCCTTTGAGTCTAGCTTACTTCACTTAATATGATTTTTTCTAAGTCTTTCCATTTCCTTACAAATGGGGCAAGGACATTCTTTCTGACAGCAGCATACAATTCCATTGTGTACAAATACCACATCTTGTTGATCCACTCATCAACTGAGGGACATCTAGGTTGGTTCCATATCTTTGCTATGGTAAATAGTGCTGCAATGAACATTGTTGTGCTGGTGGATTTAGTATGTCTTTGTTTCTGGATGATTGGGTAAATGCCAAGTAGTGGAATTGCTGGGTCATAGGGGAGCTCTATGTTTAGTCTTTTGAGGAACTGCTATACTGCTTTCCATAGTGGTTGAAGGAGTTTGCACTCCAATCAACAGTGTAGTAGTGATTCCTCCTGGCCACATCCCCTCCAGCATCTGTTATTATTCGTTTTCCTGATCCTGGCCATTCTAACTAGAGTGAGGTGGAATCTTAGAGTTGTTTTGATTTGCATTTCTTTTATGACCAGAGATGTTGAGCATTTCTTCATGTGTCTATAGGCCATTTTTGTTTCTTCTTCAGAGAAGACTCCCTTTAAGTCTTTGGCCCATCTTATAATGGGATGGTTGTTATTTTGGAGATTAGTTTTGGATTGATTCAATTTTTTGAGCTGTTGATATATTTAAGATATGAGGCCTTTGTCTGTTGTATGGTTGGCGAAGATCTTCTCCCACTCTGTCGGCTTCCTAATTAGTTTACTAGCTATGTCCTTTGCCATACAAAAGCTCGGCAGTTTAATACAGTCCCACTTATCCAGCCTTTCTCTGATTTGTTGTGATTCTTGGTCCTTATTAAGAAAGTTTAGACCTGTGCCAAGGAGGTCTAGTGTATCTCCTATTCCTTCTTGTAAAGTTTTCAGAGTGTTGGCTTTTACTTCCAGGTCTTTGATCCATTTGGAGTTAATTCTAGGGCAGGGTGACAAAGAAGGATCCACTTTAGTTTTCTGCAGGTGCTTAACCAGTTCTGCCAGCACAACTTGTTGAAGAGGCTGTCTTTCTTCCATTCTATTTTTTGGCTCCCTTCTCAAAGATTAGGTGGCCATAGGTCTGTGGTTTAATATCTGGGTCTTCAGTTCTATTCCATTGGTCTTCAGGCCTGCTCTTGTGCCAGTACCAAGCTGTTTTGATAATTATAGCTCTGTAATAGAGTCTAAAGTTTGGTATTGGAATTCCTCCTGCGCTGTACTTTCTGCTAAGAACTGTTTTTGCTATACAGGGTCTTTTATTAGTCCATATGGAATTTTGGATTGCCTCTGATATTTCTTTAAAAATGCCATTGGGATGTTGATGGGTATTGCGTTGAATTTGTAGATAGCCCTTGGCAAGATTGCCATTTTCACAATGTTGATTCTTCCAATCCAGGAGCATGGGAGGTTTTTCCATTTCCTCAGTCCTGCTTTAATTTCATTTTTCAAGGTTTTAAAGTTTTCATGAAAAAGGTCCTTTCCATTCTTAGTTAAGTTAATTCCTAGGTACTTTATTTACTTTGAGTCTATTCCAAAAGGAGTTGCTTTCCTAATCGTTGCCTCATTCCTCTCATTGTTGTTGTAGAGGAAGGCAGTTGATTTTGGGGGGTTAATTTTATACCCTGCTACCCTTCCAAAGTTTTGAATCAGCTCAAGGAGCTTGGGAGTAGCATCTACAGGATTCTTTAAATACAGAATCATGTCATCTGCAAAGAGGGAATGTTTTACTTCCTCTTTCCCTATTTGGATCCCCTTTATGCTTGCTTCTTGCCTTATTGCACTGGCTAGGAATTCTAATATTAGTTTAAAGAGGAGTGGAGAGAGTGGGCATCCTTGTCTCCTTCCTGATTTTAAAGGTAATGGCTTTAGCTTTTCGCCGTTAAGTATAATACTAGCTGTAGGTTTGTCATACACAGCCTTTCCTATATTTAAGAATGTTTCATGGATCCCTAGTTTCTCCAGAGCTTTTAACATAAAGGGGTGTTGGATCTTGTCAAATGCCTTTTCCGCGTCTATTGAGACAATCATGTGATTTTTGTCCTTGCTCCTGTTGATGTGTTGAATTATATTAATTGATTTGCGTATGTTGAACCAGCTTTGCCTCCCCGTGATGAATCCAGTTTGATCATAGTGTATAATTTTTTGATGAGTTGTTGTAGACTGTTGGCCAGTATTTTGTTGAGAAGTTTTGCATCGATGTTCATCAAAGAAATAGGTCTATACTTCTCTTTCTTTGATTAATCTCTGTCTGGTTTGGGGATGAAGGTTATACTGGCTTCATAGAATGAGTTTGGTAAAGAACCTTCATTTTCAATTTCGTTGAAGAGCTTGAGGAGTATTGGTGTGAGCTCTGCTTTGAAGACCTTATAGAATTCAGCTGTGAATCATCTGGCCTTGGGCTTCTCTTAGGTGGAAGTTCTCTTATTGCCATTTCTATTTCAGTGCTTGAAATAGGCCTGTTTAGTTGGCTTAGTTCTTCTTGGTTCAGTGTGGGTATGTAAATATTGGCTAGGAATTCGTCCATTTCTTCTAGATTCTCACATTTGTTGGCGTAGAGGTTTGAGAAGTATTCCCTCATGATACTCTGGATCTTGGTAATTTCTGTCGTGATATGACCATTTTCGTCTGTGGGTTTATTTATTTTGGTATGCTCCCTTCTTTTCTTGGTAAGATTTGCTAAGGGTTTGTCAATTTTGTTAATTCTTTCAAAGAACCAACTCCTTGTTTTGTTGATTCTTTCTATAGTTTTTTTGGATTCCATTTCATTTAATTCTGCTTTGATTTTAATAATTTGCTTCCTTCTACTGGGATTGGGGTTGATTTGTTGTTCTTTTTCCAGGAGCTTAAGGTGACACATTAAATTTTTGTTTTGCTATTTTTCCAATTTGTTATTGTAGGCACTCAGAGGTATAAATTTTCCTCTGAGTACTGCCTTTGCCATGTCCCAAAGGAGCTGGTATTTTGTATGCTCCTTTTTGTTAAATTTCATAAACTGTTGGATTTCTGTTCTGATCTCTTCGATGACCCATTGGTGATTCAACAATGTGTTGTTCAATCTCCATGAGTTACAGGGTTTTCACTGGTGGAGATGGGTGTTCAATTCCAATTTGATGCCCTTATGGTCTGAGAGAGTGCAGGGAATAATTTCAGTGTTTCTGAATCGGTCCAGGTTTATTTTATGGCCTAAAATGTGGTCTATTTAGGAAAATGTTCCATGTGCTGCTGAGAAAAATGTATATTGTGTTGTTGCTGGGTGGAATAATCTGCAGATGTCTGTTAGATCTAGTTGGTCTATATAGTTGTTCAATTCTAAGGTTTCTCTGTTGAGTTTTTGCCTTGTTGATCTGTCCAAAGGTGAGAGTGGTGTGTTAAAGTCACCAACAATCACTGTGTTTCAATGTATGGGTGGTTGCAGTGAAAGTAAAGTTTGCTTGATGAAGTTCAGTGCTCTGGGATTCGGTGTGTAGATATTTAGGTTGGTTATGTCCTCTGGAGGAAAGTTCCCTTTAGTAGTATGTAGTAACCTTCTTTGTCTTTTCTCACTAATTTTAGTTTGAAGTCTATTTTATCTGATATGAGGATGGCAACTCCAGCCTGTTTTGGGGGGCTGATAGTTTGTTCTAACCTCTCATTTTCTAAAGGTGTTTGTTATTTTGGGTAAGATATGTCTCTTGAAGACAGCAGAACGATGGATCTTGTTTTTTGATCCACCTAGATAATCTATTCCATTTAATTGGCGAGTTAAGTCCATGGATATTGAGAGTCAGGATTGAGAAATATTTATTAGTTCCTGTCATTTTTACAAGCTTTCATTAGGGACTGTGTCTTCATAGTTTTTGTGCTACTTAGGTGTTATGAGTTTTAGGTCCCATGTCTTTCTCTGTATTACATTTGTGTTGGTTTTCCATGTGTAGAATATCTTTGAGAGATTTCTGTAGTGTTGGTTTTGTTGCTACATAATGTTGAAGATTTTCCATGGAATGGAATGTTTTTATTGTTCCTTCGGTTATGAATGAGAGCTTAGCTGGGTTCAGTATACTTGGCTGGTAGTTATTTGACTTCAGGGCATGGTATATATCGTTCCAATCTCTTCTTGCTTGCATGGTCTCTGCTGAGAAATCTGGGGTTATTCTGATTGGTTTGCCTTTATAGCTGATTGTTCTCTCCTCCCTGACTGCTTTTAGGATCGTATTTTTGGCCTCTATTGATCCAGTTTGGATTATACTGTGCGGTGGGATGTCCTTTTCTGGTCAGGTCTGTTTGGGCTTCTGAAAGCTTCTTGTATCTGGATGGGCCTGCCCTTCTGGATATTTGGGAAGTTCTCTGAGATGATTCCCTGAAGTATATTTCCAACACCATTGACCTCTTTCTCTAGACCCTCCTCAATACGAATTAGCTTTAAATTAAGCTTCCTAATGGTATCTTGGACCTCCTGTAGCGTTTTCTCATATTTCCCAGATTTGAATTGACTCATTTTCTTTTCTTTTTCTATAACAACTAAATTATCTTCAACCCTGGAAATTCTCTCTTCTGTATTGTCTATCCGGATATCAAAGCTATCTACTTTATTCTTCATCTCCCTTGCTTCTAAGTGCTCATTTTGATGCCTTGCATCTCCTGTTTTAGATCATGTATGGATTTCTTTAGCTCCTTGATTTCCATTTGAGTGGTTAGCTCAGCAGCTTTATTCTCTTTGGACATTTGTTGGAGTTCAGTCACCTTTTTGTTTGTGCATTCTATGAATTCGTCCATTTTTCTTTGAAAAACCTTTATTATGGCCTCCTTTATGGCTTCCCCTTTTTCACATGTCACCTTGTTTATGGTTTCCTCTTGTTTAGCTGTGTCTTTCTCCCTTATCTCTTTCTTCATGTTTTCACATTTTCCATTAATGATGTGTATCAATCGCATTTGTATAGCACTTGGAAGGCTCTCCTCTAGATTTGCCACTGACTGCTCCATTGCCTGTTTATGTTGGGTGGGAGATGTTATTCCTTGATTTGACATTTTTCTTGTTCTGCCCATTTGAGGATGGGAGCAAGAGTAATACTAAACAAGATTATAATTTTTCAGATATAACCAACCTAGACCTTTTTAGTTGGCTGACAATAGATATTAGTTGTTTTAGATTGGTAATAGCACTTTCCCTTTCTTTTTGTACACTTACAAACAAATCTAATACAATCACAGATGACCAATTTATGACCAAAACAATAACCCCTCAATCCAATCTCTATTGTATTTAAGTCCCTCTGGACCTAGTGTATAATTGAACACCTAGATACACAGTATTGCTCAACAACCATCAAATGTAGATCCATGCATTATAAGAGTTGAAGGATGAACAGAGGACCAGAGATAGAAAAATAATATGAAAGACGACAAGGGATGTAGGAAAAGAATAATACAGGAGTGTAAGTATATTATAATAATGAAGAACGGTTATCATGTAAGGATAACTGACCTAAGATGATAGACAGAGTATTTGTGTAGAAACTTTAGATGAACTTAGATAGAACTTATCAATAAGAAGAGTAATAAGAAGAATGTATAGAGAAAAGAGAGAGGTTGATATAGGAGATTTCAATGATACCAATTTAAGAAAGAAAAGAAAAAAGAAACAAAACAGCAACAAAATAAAAGAAAACAGAACACACACAAAACGAAAACAAAAACAAAAACAAAAAAGAAAAAAAAAGAAAAAAGTTGGGGGGAATTCCTCACTGTTCTGAGTTCTTACCCAAGAGGTATTAGGGTTGGGAACCCAGAGTTTAAAACGCAGGTGACTGTATCAATATAGATATCATTTTTGTTCAAACTGTGTTTCTAGGAACGACGACAGTGACAGCAGGATTGCAGGAAAAGAGAGGAGAAAAAAAGAAAAAAAAGAAAAAGGAATGAATCATAACATTAAAAAAAGGTGTAGGTTAAATGGCAAAGAAAAACAAGAACATTTTAAAATGCAAATGAAATGGGATAAAAAATTTAAAAAAGGGTATTCTTCAGTTTTTTGTTTGTTTGTTTGTTTGTTTGTTTTGGTGTGGGCAGAGATTAGGAAACTTGTGTCTCCACTAAATTTGGAATCTAAATACTTCACAAAGTCTTTTTCTCTTGTGATTTGGCTTTGTGGTTTTTCAGATGAGATTGCTTGTTTGATAGAACAAAGCTGAAAGTTCTGCAGGTGGCTTTGTTTACCAGGTCTGCAGGCGGTGCAGGGGGATGGACTTTAGCAGCGCTGGGACCAGTTTTCTGGCTAAGGGGTCTCTGGGAAATCCTTTGCCCTATAGGTTAGTGGTGCTGTCAGCAACACCTCTCAGGCTCCAATTGCTTTGGCCTGGGTCGTTGCCAGCAGTCAACATGGCACTGCTCTCAGCTGGTGGGGGAGGGGCTCCCTCCCAATGCCATTCCCGGAGCAGAAGTGGAAACTTCTCCGAGCTACTCACATGTTGCTGGATTCTCTGGTTCCGTGAAGCTGGCAAGTCCATGCAAGGCCGGGTGTCGGCTCTGGGCTTGTGCAGGCTCTGTGTGGCTGTGTCTGTAGCCGGTGGGTCTGCGCTGCTGTGGAGTGCTGTCTCTGCTCTGATTCAGAAGAGCCTTTGTCTCCCTGGCTGCTCCGCGCTCTCTTTTTGCGCTGGTATTCTTCCTTTTTCTTCCTTTTTTTCCTCTCTGCCTGAGTTCTCTGTGGTCCTAAAGCTTACTTAGGATCAATTTCTGTTAAAGGACTGTCTCCTGCACTGCCAGTACATGAATCTTGGCAGGAGCTCAGTATGTCTCACCCTGAACCGCCTCCATCTTCCCAGGGTAATCAACCTTAGCAACTCTTACCAAAAAGAAGTAGGGAGCACACCCAAATAAACAAAGTCACAGATGAGAATAGTAATATCACAACAGAATTTAGCAAGATCCCCTGCAGCATGAGGGAATACTTTTCAAACCATATGCCTCAAAGGACTAAACATAGAACTCCCTGCTATGATCCTGCAGTTCCATTACTTGGCGTTTTACCCAATCATCCAGAAAAATGGACATACTAAAGTCACTAGTACAAGGATGTTCATTGCAGCACTATTTACCATAGCAAAGATATGGAACCAACCCACATGCCCCTCCATTGGTGAATGGATCAACAAGATGTGGTATTTATACACAATGTAATTTTATGCTGCAGTCAGAAAGAACAACATCACCCCGTTTGTAATGAAATGGAAAGACAAAAAAAATCATATTAAGTGAATTAAGCCAGAGTCACAGGAACATAGGCTTAATGGTTTCCCTCATTTGTGATAATTAGAAACCTTGGGCTCTCCTAGAAGAGATTTACAATAGAACAAAACCTAAATACATAAGGCCATATAGTATGATGCTAAATGAAAGGACCTCCAGGATATAGAAAGAAAAACCATATAATGAGTTATTGTTGTCCTTAATGTACTATGTTATCTCTCATCTCTTTTGCTGTCCCTTGGTTATCTCATATTGTTACAGTATTTCACCTTGTTATCTGATATATTGTATATATGCGTATTTGGTTATTTGAAATTGGATAGGGAAGGGGGGAAAAATTGAGGGGGTGGGGGTGTGGGGAGGGAAATGGGGACCAAGACATGAGAAAGGGTATCAATGTATGTGAAGTAATGTACCTGCTATCTGGTGAATATAATGTAACACTTCTATTAATTACAATAAGTATATATGGAAAAAAGATAAAAAAATTGAGAATACAGGAGTGTGGCCTCATGGGAGCATGGTTGCCTAGCATTCATAAAACCTTGGGTTCCATTGTTGGTACTATATTCACCAAAAAAAGCTGAAGTGATGCTGTGGCTCAAGTAGTAAAGTGATAGAATGCTAGACTTCAAAAATCCCAAGGACATTGCCAGGCCCTGGGTTAAAACCTCAGGACCAACACCAACAAAAAATACTGAGAATACAACACTGCCATGTGTGATTCAGATGTAGCTCTATAAAATATGAATGCAAGTAAGTACAATGTACTTGAACCATTCATTTTAGTTTTCATCATGCCCTTCACTCTGTGGTGTTCCTCAAGTGGTAGTGAAGGATTTAAGACACTATCACTATTAAAACAAAATCCCTTCTTCCTATAGGAGTCACAGATATTCTACTTTGAAAATAGATCCAATGAGTAATGACCAGAAGAAAGAAAAATTTGTTTTAGGTATAGTAATGTTTCTCTGACCCTTTGTAAAAAAAAAATGTGTGTGTGCGCGAGCATGTGTGAAAAAAAATCACCATCATAACTAAATCAGGGAATTGCATAATCATATTTACAGAACAATATATCGTACTTCCTTATCTAGTTAATGCTAAAGTTTTGGTCTGGAAAACAGAAATACCTTTCCAAAAGATGTTTTTCCAATTCTGAGAAAATCTGGCAAGGCTCTTTTCCAGAATTATACATGTGCTTTACATATATAATTCGAATAATTTGATGTTAAGTATATGTTTTAAAAGGGTTAAATTGTTGACCTATTGCTTTTAATAAAAAACTTACACAATGTATACCTTTACTAATTCTTTGCCCCTTCTTTATTTCCTGTATTGTTAAGTTAATGATACTGAGTACTTGCCTCAAAGGATTTTTATGAACGTTACATCTGTAAGTCTGTTTTGCCTGTTTAATTACCATTATCTTGTCCTTTTCTCATTTCCATTTATTACCTTTTTCATGTCATAGTCATAGAAGAATGATCTCCTACTTACTAAATTAATTCATCCTCTAAATAACTATAGAGAAGAAAAATAAACAAAAATAATTTTTTTATCTTGCAATTTGTAAAAGATCATGATCTTATGTCCTATGTGTTAGAAGCAGATGAGAAAGTTACTGAGTGGTTTAATTAATAAATTAGATGATTCCCCCTGTAAACAGAATTGGCTGATTGGTTTAATTATTGTAATAAGGATGAGCAAAATCACCATTTAATGCTATAATTCCATGTTCCATTCTAGTTACATTAACAGTAATAATTATTTACATTAGCAATTAGCTGTTGATGGGGTGAGAACAGTTGCGAGAATGATTTTTTATTGCTATACATGAATAGATATTTACAAAAAATCAATTCAGTTCAGACAGTGGCCTTCTCTTGGGCCTACATTTTTTTCTGATAAATTATCCTAGCTCTTTCAAGATGTTATCTCAGCTTCTTGTTTTCTTCTCTCTACTGAGACTCAGGCAGAGTTTTTCTTCAAATATCAAAGAAAACAGTCAAAGTCAAGATACATTTTTTCCAGGTCTTTCCATTTCTTTATGAATGTGGCAATATCATTCTTTCTGATAGAAGCGAATGTATATGTACCACATCATTTTATTTGCCAATCCTGGGGCATGAACTCAGGGCCTGGGCACTGTCCTTGGACACTTTTTGCTCAAGGCTAGAGCTCTGCCATTTGATCCACAGCACCAGTTATGGATTTTTCTGTGTATGTGATATCAAGGAATTGAACCCAGGGCTTAGCGGCATGTTAGGTGAGCACTCTACTACTAGGCTACACCCCTCAGCCCCTACCAAATCTTCCTCATCCATTCATCTATTGAAGGGCATCTGGGTTGGTTCCATATCTTAGCTAAGGTAAATAATGGTACAATGAACATGGTTGTGCTTGGCGTTGTTTGTGGTCATTTGGGAAAATGCCCACAATTGGGATTACTCATTATTTAGTTTTATGAGGAACCTCCATATGGCTTTCCAGATTGGTTGAACTTCTACCAACAGTGTAGTAGCACTCCCTTCTGGCCACATCCCCTCTCCAGCATCTGTTGTTATTAGATTTCTTGATAATGGCCATTCTAACTGGCTTAAGGTAAAATCTCAAAGTTGTTTTGATTTGCATTTCTTTTATGGCCACAGATATTGAGCATTTCTTCATGTGTCTATTGGCTATTCTTGTTTCCTCTTCAGAGAAGTCTCTTCAAGTTTTTAGCCCATTTGATAGTGGGGTGGTTATTTCTTTGAGGATTTGGTTTTTGGAGATTTAATATTTTACACTCTTTCTCATTTGTAATAACTAGATATCTCTATGATATTCTTAGCAAATGCACAGCAATCACTAAATGCATAGGACCATGTATAATGAAACATATCAAATAAATTCCAAGAATTAAAATGAGAGGTTCTTGTGTACTGTATATAGTTATTTCTATTTTTCATTCTGTTTTCTGTACATTTCATCTTGTATATAAGCTTATCTGATCCATAGAAGGGAAGGGGAATCACAAAAATAGCAGTACAAAGAATGAGGTAATGTAACAATGATACCCACTAGATATTATGTTGGAAATGAATTTTAAACTCTGGGAGGACAGGAGTGGGGAGTGATAAGCATGAGAAAAATGAGAAAGGGTAAAAGTGTTATTACCTTACTATGTAACTGTAAGCCCCTGTACATCACCTTTACAATATTTTTTAAAGAAAGCAATGATTTAAAAAATTAAGGTACAACACTGGTCTCATTCATATAAATAATCAAAACAAATTCAACATAAGCCTTTTAAATCATTTGTTCAATGCCTAGAAAAATGTTGCTTGATGGCCTTCTATTCTTTTTGCTTTTATCATTTTGAAAATGTTATTTCCTTTCACTTTGGAGGAAAGGGGAGGGGTGCGTGTATATTTGTGTGTGTGTATGTGTGTGTGTGTGTGTGTGTGTGTGTGTATGAGAGAGAGAGAGAGCTATATTCTACAACTTAGAACTTCTGTATTGCTGAGAATAACCAGGGTGCAATTAATAACAATGAATTATCAAGGACATGATAGAGTTTGCTCTTCTATTCTGGTATTTTTCAACTTAAACATTTATATTTCTCCTGTAAAGTAAGAAGACAGTGTTTCCAAATTAGCTACCACCTTCATTTAATTTTAATAATGTTAATATTATAATATACATATAGATAATTCTTAGAAACAAAATAAAATCTTAACCAATGCCTAAGTCATATTTTAATCAGCTTACTGTTACACAATTAACAACAACAAAAAATGTTTAAAAAGAATAGTAGATAACTAAATTTGTTTTTTTAACAAAATATAACTTTCCTCTAAAGGGAATTGTTTACTTATTCTAATGCCAACAGTCAGTTAGAATATAAAGTACTCACTCTATGGAAATTGATTAAATTTTTCACACTAGCAAGAAAAGGTAAAGCCATGCATTCCTAATCTCTTCAGATCATGTATCATGGCATTCTGTGCCATAGAATGAATGATACTTTGCCTGATTTTTATCTCATGTATTTCCTTTCCAAAGGAAACATGAATATTCATTACATAGAATATTCATAATGAAAATTAGCATTTAAATCCCACAAATGTCTTAAAATCCATAAATATCTTAGGGTAAATGTCACTTTATGTGGTGAGATGTTTTCCTAGGTAGCTCGGTAGTTATTTGAATAGTTATTCTTCTTTGGATTCAAAGATATACCAGTTTTTTTCTCTCAATATTTCATAATCTCCCTTATATTTGCCTGACATTTAAATTGTTCAGAGATCTTTTATTCTATTTTCTTTCTATATCTCACATTCTTACAATGTGCAGTTAAGAATCTACATAAGATGGTGCTTTTCTACATGGTTTTCCAAGTCAATTGGGGAGGAAATGATTGAAGACAGATAGCCTATACTGTTGTCAGTTATTTCTTCAATAACTATATTCACTTGGTAGGGTACATTTTCCCATGTACCTTTCTATTTTCTCCATTGAAATAAACTTAAATTCAAGGTAATCTCCATATTATATAAGGTGTACATTTGAGTATCAGTACAGGTTTCCAATGCATGTATGCATGACCTGTAAAATACATGTCTTGAGAGATTCATCTGCCCAATATTGTTTATGTGTTGTTTTTATTATCTTTATTTTTGTAACATTTATAGCTGCATATCTTTCCAAATGGGCATTACCCTTACTATAAAGTAAGCTAAGTGACTTATCATTGCATTTCCTAATGTGTGTGCCCACAGGACTTATGGTTTCTTGTGAGTATAACATTTCCAAAACACACTGGGCATATGTTAGCATGCAATATGTGATGTTAATCCCAAGATATACACTCTACACTTATGTCTAGAAAATGGGTATATGAGGGCTGGCTGTAGTAACATGCGTCTGTGATCCCAGATGCTCGGTAGTGCAAGGTAAGAGGACTGAAGTTTCAGGCCAGGCAGGCAAAAGCTCAAGACTCAAAAAAACAGCTCAAGACTCTACAAAATGAGGTGTGATCCAGTGGTCATTAGCAAGCACAAGGTCCCAAGTTCAGATCCCAGAACTGCCCCAAAGAAAAGAAAATGGATAGTCACAATTCAAAGAATAGTATTCATAATTTTAAAAAAGAAATTAAAAATAGCAACATTACAAAAAAGGCAAGTCTTAAAGGGGAGGCAGATCCCATTTCTCACTACAGTGAACTGAAACAAAAAGACTGTCTGAGCCCCACAAAAACAAATGCATCTTCTCTGAAACTATGTGAGGTGACTAGGCTAGTGCCAAAACTTAGTGCTGTGCTTATACAGTTTCCCTTCAGAGAAAAGAAAATTCTCAAAGGCTACAATTAGTTATAATCCTCTTATGTTCTAATATCTCTTTATAAAATCCCTCAGTGTATAAATATAAAAGTCATTTGATCCTGACAAGTTTTACTATATAATCGTATCTTCTGAGTGTGAATCTGTCTTATATTTATTGGAAATAAAAATAGTCAGTGGAAAAGAGAAAGGAAATTAAATTGCTGATTGCTCAGCTCTTACTTTATCAAGAACTAGAGTAAACAGTAAGCCATTTCATTTCAAACTTGTGATTTCCTATGTGAGGATCCTATGTTAGAGAATACTGAGTACTTTAGAGATAACTAATTATATGAGCATAAGAATAAAAGTCTTAAATACATTAATACCTGCCATGCAATCTTGATATGATAAGGAAATCATCATTTAATTTACATTGTATTTCAGATTATGATCTAAAATGATAGTCTTATCTTCAATGATAATGCTTTTGAATTATGAAAAGTATTTTATTTAGAAATTTAACTTGAATTATTAAGGATTTTATTGAAGATAATTCTGCAGACAATGTATTATGGCAACAGAAATTGTTACCTTGAAACATTGTAACTCTACTTACAGTACTACCTGGAAACAAAATTGACATAAATTGTCTAGATTATTATATGCATTTATATAAGAAAAGAAAATTTATGTACTTGTATAATTAATATTGTATTATTTAAGATATACTAATGCTGCAGCATTTTTGTATTAATTGTTGGGGTTCAATTCCACTTGTACACACTGAAAACTAGTGTCTCCATGTTTTTTTTCCAGCATAGTCCCTGCCATGTAATATCATCAGTTCTTAATTAGCCATTCCCAGGGAGCTGCAGTCATTATGTTTCTAACATGTTCCTCATGTATGAAATAATTAATTTTAGAGTTAGAATAAGTCCTCTGGCAACAAGACAAAAAGGCTACATTTTGAAAGCTCTGCTGGGAGGTGGGCTAGCCTGTACAGAATGCATAGTGCTGAGAGGCTACTGTAAGATATTGACAGCACCTGCTACAACTTTTTCTGGAAGGAAACATCCTTGTAAAATGAAAAGTGAGTTATAGAAGTATTATGTAATAAACAATAGTTCTTTTTGGCTAATAAATGAAGATTCAAATACAGACTGTTTTATTGGGCAAGCTACTCTTAGCAAAGTTACTGACCTTAGCTTTTTCCCTCAGGCTGTTTTACCTTTCCTACAAAATAGTTAACATGGCCACAATTATAAAAGGAGTCACTCTCTACCTAGGAAATTCTTAACACAAAATCTGGTATTTAATTAAAAAAACAAATTGTAATATATTCAGAAAGTAAATTCATGTGTAAAAATGGCTGTACTTTCAATATATTACTTAGCAATCTTGTTCCAATGAGAGCATTTCCTTTTTTGTCTTTCTTCTCTGGGAGCTTCTCTGACTATACCTGAACCCTTCTAGTTAAGGGCATAGACAGCTTCATTGGCGCTCTGCTCTTTTTTAGTTTGAGGCAGCAATAATGGTTAATAAGTAGTTCTTTTTCATGTTGAAATTTTTTTTCATATATTTTATTGTAATTAATATAAGGGTTACATGATATTTGCCAGATAGATGGTGCATTAATTCCCATACATTGATACCCTTTCACATGTCTTGGTCCCCATTTCCCTCCCCCCCACCCCCACCCCTCATCTTGTTTTTCCCCCTTCCCTATCCAATTTCAAATAACCAAATACAAATATATCTGATATATCAAGTAACAAAGTGAGATACTGTAACAATATGAGATAACCAAGGGACAGCAAAAGAGATGAGAGATAACATAATACCTTAAGAACAACAATCATTCATTATATGGCTTATGTTTCTATATCCTAGAGATCCTTTCATTTAGCATCCTACTATATGGCCTTTTGTATCAAGGTTTTGCTCTATTGCAAATCTCTGCTAGGAGAGCCCAAGGTTTCTACTGATTATGACAAATGAGGAAAACCATTAAGCCTAAGTTCCTTTGAGTCTGGCTTTAAACAGTCTTACAGATTAAGAGGGAATAGAACATACTTCCAGCATGCATGGGACCTTTAGCAAACAAACAAATGGAGGCTGGCATCATCTTTGCCTCAAAGTGGTAAATCAGATTAATACATATATAGACTCATGATTTCTTTTATTTTTTGTTCTTGGGAATCACTGCAAAATCTTACTTATAAAAAGAAAAATAAATAGAGATCTGAGGATCAAGTTTCAAAGCCAGCCCTGGGAAAAACGGACCTGAGACTCTTATCTCCAATTAGCCTCTAGAAAATGGAAAATGATGCTATGGCTCAAATATCAAGTCTGCGGTCAATAGATATCTAAAATGGTTTGATATGATCTATACACAACCATAAAGAGTTTAAAATATCTATTTATAGAAAAATGAAAATTTCTTGTATAAATTATCATTTTGTAGAGGACTGAAATTTTTTCATACTGCCTGAACACTCTGTTGAGAAGGTGGTGACATGACTATTGCATTATTGGCACATTCCATAAAAACTTAACCCCCTTCAATGTACCTACAGTAGCAATTTTGTGCATATATGTATATATATACATATATGCATGTATGTGTATATAAACAGTGTGTGTATTGTGTGTGTACCACTTCTGGGGTTTGAACTCGGAGTCTGGGCAATTCCCTGAGAATTTTGCTCAAAATTATCCCTCCACCAGTAAAGCTGTTGCTTTTTGGTGGCTAATTAGAGAAAAGAGTCCCATGGACTTTCCTGCCTCAGTTGGCTTCAAACCACAGTCCTCAGATCTAAGCCTCCTGAGGAGTTATGATTGTAGGTGTCAACCTCTGACATCCAGTTAACAAAATTGTGATGTACAGTTATAACACCATAATCAGAGGGGTATTATCTGTGAATTTAATTAATAAAAGGAAAGTTGGAGCTTTGTTGGAAGGCAATATATCTTTAATAGATGTTGGATGATATTGTGAGACAAAAGAATTAAAAAAATCCTGGTACACAATGAACTCTATGCTTCTTGAGCACTTGCAGGTCTTCCTTTAAAGTGATCATCCCAGAAGACCACGCAAACACAGTTACATACAGCAAAGGAGTTTATAGTCAGCAGTGGCTGACAAGGCCGATTCTCTCACTGGAGAAGGAGAAATGGCACCCCTCCTTTGTTTAAGAGCATTTTTAAAGTGGGGGGTTTGGGGTGGGAAAATGTTATTAGAGGCAGGAAGTATTCTGTGTGCAGCTGAATGGTAAGGCAGGGTTTTCTTATTGTAATAGTTACAGTTAGACAGCATTTTTCTGATGCAGTTAGGAGCTAGTGATGGCATGTGGATAGAGCTCAGGGGAAGAGAAGTAGGAGGAAGTGACAGGGATGAAGACCAGTTGCTTTTATGCCTGGCCAGATCAACTGGTTTGTGGGAAGGGGCTGAGGGCCTTGGATAAAGGGCATGCTAACATTTCTCAGTGGTCATCTCCCTGGAACCTGATAACTGCAGATACCTAGACTCTGCTATCCTTTGATTTTCTTGCAGCAATAACAAGCTAGCTTAAAAAACGGGATTACTTTATAAAAATATTGGCATATTACAACTTAACAGATGTCCTTTTGTTTTAAGCTCAGTAGTTTAGAGATATGTTTTATATAGTGATAAGATGACCCTTTTCAAGTGTGCAGTTTTGGAATTTGACAAGTTCTTACATTCATGTTGATCAATACAATGGTGATTTTTGGATATTTCCATCAGTACCAGCCTCCATTCCCCCATGCCTCTGTAGGTAATTCCCTTCTTACCATTCTGATCCCCAACAGCTCTTTTGACTTGTTATAGCACTCATTATATTCTTTTACAACTTCACTATGGAAAATTTTAGACTACTGAGATGTAGATCACGCAAACTATCAAAATATGTTCAAATTGCTATTCCAGTTAAAAAGTAAAGCCTGGATTTCAGATAATATGCTTCACTGTGGTGATGGGGTAGTATATAGTAAAGCATCATCAGGTAAAATACTAGAATAATTCAATTTCACTCTTAAATTTGCTGTTTTTCATGTTCATTTTTACTTTTTTAATAGCAACATTTTGTAGTCCCATACATTATTGCTTTTGTTTTGCAATGTTAGGATGCTGTAAACAAAATGAAGTAGCAGTATTTGCTCGATTGGTGCTGCCTCCTATATATAAATTTTGATCTATAATTGTCAAAAATAATTTTCTCTGTTGAAATCATTGTTGAGATTATTTGTAGATGCATCTTGCTTTTCTCACTTGTGGTACTGTGTACATTTCCTTTTTTTGGGGGGTGGGGTTTTTTTTTTGTTCTTTTTTTCCCAGTCCTGGGCTTGAGCTCAGTTCCTGACCACTGTCTACGGACTTTCTCAAGGCTAGAACTCTACCACTTGAGCCACATCACCACTTCCGGATTTTATCTATGTATGTGGTACGGAGGAATTGAACCCGGGTCTTCGTGCATGCTAGGCAAGCACTCTACCACTAGGCCAAACTCCTGGCCCCCAAATTCTTTTTAATTGCTGTTGTTTAGATTTAATTTTATGTCAGGGTGATGTACAAAGGGATTCCAGTTACATAAATAAGACAATGAGTATATTTGTTATTCGTCATTGTTACTCTCTCCCCCTTTTTTCCCTCTTTCCTCCCCACACTCCCTTTCCCCCAGGTTATCAAGTTTTGTTTACTTTTTTGACACAGGAATGTCTTTGTATTCTTTACTACATTTAAGTTTTGTGTGTTTGTGATTTTCAAATCCCCCTCAGTCACATGACTCAGCTGCATCATTTTCTGATCTACCAAAAGGCAATGATAATGGGACTAATTTCACTTGTTACTTTTATAGTAATAGAGCCTCTTCCCCCTGAATCCATTGAGCCTTAGCCAAGGAATGCTACTTTTAGTTTCCCCACTGTAATGTGTTATCTATTATCGCTGACCCAGTCTTCTGGAAACATATCTCACTGAAGAGTTATTGTGTCTGCGTTGTAATCTCCCTTGTCATTGTATATGGCTGATTCATCAGGCTGGAACTCGTTAGACTCTGTCTCCAACTGGGCATAGGTATAGCCACCCCCATATTTTTCCCAGCCTTAATGCATGTTTTCTTGACATGTCATAGTTTGCTTTCTCACTTATACACAGAAAAATGCATAGCTCAGTTTTACTAATACAGAAATATACCTAACTCATGCATATAGCACTTCATTAAACATACTTTGTAGAAATATCCATCTCTTTACTTTTCCCTTCTATAGTTTTGAGGTTTTTACACCTGTTTTTAAAAATTTCTCTTTGCTTCTCTACCTCATTCTTTTTATGTAATCCCCCCAAAAGTAGTTTTATGAATGTAACATTTTCACACTATAACACTTCAAACTTATCATCAAAAGACAATAATAGTCTACCCACTTCTCATTCATACTTTAATAAAATGGTTTATCATTCATTTAAATTTAGGGTGAATAAGAAAAGAATGAATTATCAAAAGCAGAAATGTATATAGAGAAAAGTGTGTACTAGGAAATGAAGGAGATTCCTTTCTCCAGATTTCTCCTTAAATGAGAAACCCAAAGTCTGTTCATATGGATTGGCAGTCCCTGACAGAGGCTTCAGAAGATGCCAGCAATGTTTAATCATGATGAAGAGAATAATCCTAAGGCTGACTGTAATGTAGACTGTGGTAGGACAACTTTTAAAAGTGGCAGTAAACATTATGAGAAAGGATGTTTGTGAAAAGAAGAGAGCTATTAATTGTTGTTCCACTTAGGCTGACAAAGATGAAATACTAGGACTAAGATACTTGGAAGGAGGTTGAGCATAATTAGCTATATATTTTCAACTTTTGTAGACCAACAGTTCTAACCATTATCACTATGTTTTCAATGACAGATCAATATATTTGTATATGTTGAAATTTGTATTATATATAAGCAAACAGAAATTCAATCAGATTTTGGACCAGTCCATGCAAGTTGATAGAGATTAAGTTACATTTTCACTTGCTATGCTAAAACATCTTAGCTTTCATGAAAATGTTTTATTTCACCAAGAACCATCCAGAAATTCTTTAATAAATATTTAGACTTAAGGCAATATTTCCAATAACCAAGAATTTTATATCAGTTTTGAGTAGTATAACATGTTAATTTTTATATCAAATTTCCTTGTCTTATCAAGCAGTGAGATCACATATCAATAAGGGTATTCAGGATATTAAAGGCACCGATTGAAAGTTTCTCTTACCCTGCCTTGTGATAAGTAGTACACTGCACAAACCCCCAGGGTACAGCACCCTAGCCAGCATGCATCATCCTAAGTAGCTTCTGTATCATCATCTGGCCCTAGTTCTCCTGCTGAGCTGATGAGTAAAAGGTGCTGTTATTGCAAACATTTGCTACTGCATATGTTGTACTGTCACGGAGGGAGGGAGAGAAAGAGAGGCGGGGAGGGTAGTCATCTAGATGCAAATGAAAAGACACCCTAGCCACTCAAATTAGATACTATAGGCCCCTGGGACCTGTTTTCTTCATGAAAATCCTTCAAGCCTCTGACATACATACCGATGTCTAGTCTTACTCATCTTGTTCTGACATGTTGGGGGCCGAGTAATGCCGTGTCTGATGACTTTCTGCTGAGGCCTGTAGTAGCAGTAAACAAGTGGACCTCTTTATCCTGCCCACCTGTTGTGCTGATAGGCTCCCGCACCCAATATAAGGAGGGGAGTTTTAGAGAGAGAGATTCCTGCCTTGATGAAGCTGCGTGGCGTTTCTGTTCATGCTCCAGAGAAGCAAGGCTGAGTGCGGGAGGACAGTGGGCCCTCTCCTCTCACGGCTTGGACTGTTTGGGGTGTGCTTTTCCCCATCCCTCCTCAAGAGGGACTGGGGACGAAGGACCCCGACATGACATATTTGGGAACTGTCTTTTGCCCTTTCAGATTTAAATAATGTAAGTATTTTCTTTTTGTAATCTGGTTTGTGAATCAACCCAAAGACTTGAACTCAAAAAATAGCCTGCTGTAGTGTTTGTCATCTTCTTCCTTCCTTATCCTGACAAGTGGCTTTTAATGAGGAGTGATCTTTGCACACAGAGGAACAATTTTAAACATCTGAAGACAGCTTTGTCTCACAAAAGCTGTGTGATAAAACAGGCAGCTAATGGTAAGACCAGGAGACACCCCTTAGCATCATATAATACATCACACACACACACACACACACACACACACACACACACAATTACTGAGTGCATAATGTCAACTATGTCTTTTTTGGAAAAGCTAGCCTGCTTTTTTCTTGGTTAGACTCATAAAATTTGATTCTTTAGTGTTATATTCTATTTGCTAAAAACAATAGAAACTGAATTAAGCTTTGATAAATTAGTTATGGTGCTCTTTATATATTTATATGACACAAGATGTAAGATGATTTTGGTAAGACATTAGTTTTTGCATCAAAAGTAATGAGAGTGAAATAAGTTTCTAATTGCATGTTCCATTAGCCACACAGAATGATGAAGCTAGCATCCATGGCTATTATCACACCAGGACCGGCATGGAGCTTGTCCTGCCACACAATGTAGAACTTCTAGTGACCATCAAACAAATTTAGAAGCACTTACACATACCACTCATAATGAAACCATAGGCTCACTATATTCTCAGACACATTCGAGAATCCAGACTCCCCTCTCCTCATTGACTCTTATAGAGTATTTAGTTTTGAAATCAACAATTCTTTTCATTAAGAAAAATAATACCTTCCATCAATTTGTACCAGACTATTTTGATCATTTTTATTTCTTCTTCTACCCACTTATTGCAGGTAGAGATCTTCTCAAAGATTTCTTTGCGTTTTTATTTTACTTTGTATTGGTTTTGTTTTCCTTTTTTCCTGCAGTTGAATTCCCTGTCCTTTACATATCACCCATGTATCCCTAATTTGTTTATTTTTTGCTAGCAGTCCGAGGGCTTGAATCCAATGCATGGACAATGTCCTTGAGCTCTTTTCTTTCAAGGATAACACTCTACCACTTGAGCCATAGTTTTACTTCTAGCTTATTATTATTATTATTATGTTTATTAGAGATAAGAGTCTCATGGACTTGCCTGCCTCGGCTGGCTTTGAACCTCAATCCCCCACCTCCTGTGTAGCTAGGATTACAGGTGTAAGCCATCAGTGCCCAGCCTACTTCCTATCTTAAGGATTTAGATTTAATTCCATGAGAATCTGTTTTGAATTATGGCATATATGAGATTTTCACTTTTAAAATTATAGTTCCCTAATTTTGAGAAAGGGAAAAATCAGGGCCAGTATAATGTTTGGATTAACCTACTAGTTGTCCTCTATCAAAATATCTTCTCTCTAAACCTGACACTACCCCAAATCTTCAGGAGGAATACTCCTCTATAGAAACACAACCAGTGTTCATTTTAAGAACATAATGTCTGATAGTTTTACCTTTTATGAGTGCTGTTCTCTCCCAGATTACACTGTGAATGTCAGCACTTTATTGTATACCTCCCATTAATCTTACCATGGCCAAACACAACAGCCTACCACACAAAATACTTTCTTAAAATGATACAATGAAAGGCAACAAAATCAAAATCTAAAAAAAAAATAATCAAACGATAAAATGCCCTTGGGTAGGATTTTCAAAGCTTACTGTGCATATGAATGTGCAATTAAATGGCAATATTCTTGACTCATTTTAATAGAAGTGCTGTACAGCATGACCCTTGATAAGATGATTGTAGAAGCAAACAGTTTAGGTTTGATTGCATTAATATTTTATTGGAGGCAGCCAGGCAAATTGTGGATTGATTGTAAACAGCACACAATCAGTGACTATGGAGAATTTGGGCAGCTAACAAGCTTTTAGCTTCCTTAAGAGGCAACTGCAAATTTGAAGAAAAATAATTCAAACTTTTAATTTCCTAATTTAAGCGGTATCAGTCACTGAGGCAGTTTTAGCTAGATATAATGATAAAACATGCTATGTATTTAGCAACAACTTACACATTCTTCTGCAGTCCAGATTACTAATAGATTCAATAATGCTCTTTTTTTTCAGTATCAATGTCAAGATTCTAATACATGATACTATTACATAGTAATCAAGCATTTTAATTTAGGGGGAAAATGTCTTCTTTTCTCTCTATCAATATGACAGACTAACACAATTATTCATGGCCCTTACTTTACTGCACATGCAAATGTGTTTGTGACTTAATTAGGCCATCTTGAATTAATAGATGCAAATGTAGTCTATAACCCAAATGCTGGCTCTCTGGGCAATGGTAGTGCATTGCTGAGGTGGTAAGCACTGTCTTTCTCATGGAAACAATGACTGTACCTCATTTTACTGAGAGTACAGACTGAATACAATCCAGTTACTGTCAGAAGTACACCTTATTGCATGACCAGGACGGTGTCAAGAAGGTGGAAATGAAAGACGAATGTGATGTGCTCTTCACAAAGAGGGCACAGTTTATAGCAGGAATATGGGATTTTCTGGAAAGTCCATTAGGATTAATATTGACCAGCAACCAAAGAGGGCATGAGAATTGATTAGAGAGAGTAAAAGGCAGTTTTTAATTGAGGGGAAGCTTAATTGAAATTATTGGGGAAGTGGATGGTGAACTGACTGGCCAGGGACACAATGCAGATTCGGAAGCTGACACTGTGACCTCGAATGGTTCTCTCACTTGGCTTTTAAGGGCAAAACCCAGGTGGTCAAACCTGGCCACACACAGGTGGCCAATGGGATAGTTACTATTTTCAGAAAAGTGAGCTTTTTCTCTCTTACTAGCCCTTTGTCTTCTCTCTCCTTCTATCGCTCTTGTTTCCTCCTCTCTCCTCTCTTTCTCTCTCTCCCCCCTCTCTTGGTTTCCCTATTTATTTCTCTTTCCCCTCTCTTTCTTTCTCTTTCTCCTTGTTGTTTCCCCATTTATTTGAAAGTTATATTTATCTTAAAAGCTCATAGGTAAACACATTGGATGGTATAGCAGGTATATACAGTAAGTATATACAGTATGTATCAGAAATTTAGTAGATTAAAGGGAGATCCCAAAGAGTATATTTCCTTATAAAGCAAAATCAGAGTTCACTATTTCAAGTGTTTAATAGCAAATGAAGTAACTTTTCTTCATAGTGGGTTATATTCTTTTCCTGTAGAAATTAATGATAAAATTTTAATGCATCAAATTATAATGTATTTTCCTGCATTCTATGAAGCAGTTATAATCAGTTACATTTATTATCATGAAGCCAGAAGGCAAATAGTTTCAAATACAGAATCTATTTCTATGGATTTGAATTCTCAAGAACCTTTAAGATTCCTCTAGATTTGTGGTCCTCGGCCTCTGTAATACACTGGAATCTCTTGGTGCACTTTACAAAATTATTCTGCTCAGCCATATTTCTGGGCAATTAAATCAGATCCTGGGAGTAGGATGTTCACATTGTATAAAACTCCATGAGACCAAGAACTTCTATTCTTCAGGGAAAACAAAATAATCCTTGAAATGATTGCTCTTAACTTAGGCACATGAGAACCACTGACAGAGGAATATGTGAGAAAATAATGACCCAATTTCCCCATGAAAATTCAAGAACAATTGCCTCAACTGATTCCAGGCCCTAGTGATCTTACAATATTTTAGGTGGGAAAGCACAGTGAGAAGCCATACACCAAACATAAGGGCTTAAACCACACTTCAGTAATAGGATGGACAACCAGCCAGCTGAACTGCTGACAGAGAGAAGAAGCCATTGTTACACTGCTACCCATTGAGTTCTGACTTTTTAGGACAAATTCACACGATAGTAGTAGGTTAGGAAAGCATGCAAAGACGTTTTTCAAAATTTTTCATTATCATTAGCCTATATGGTAACTATCACTGTGACTCCTATTGACCTGTCTTCCATTATGGCTGAAAGTGAGATCAGGAACTTGTCTAGATTACAAAAACAACAGCAACACTATACCCCATGTATATTCTTTATGCCCCTCAAATCTATTAAACTATTCTGAATGTAAAGGAAGTGATAGACTTAATCTCAGTTACTTTTGAAGAGAAGCATAATATGCCTTCCCTTAGGCATGACCAGTCAGTGCTTACCAAAACAAGTACATTGGTTTAAAAATCTAGATGGTTCACATCTATTTGATATTTATTTTTCTATAAAAAGAAATAGCCTAGAATCCTAAGGCAATAAAGCAAAGAATAAAGTGCCAATGCCTTGAATTTAAGGCAAATAAATGTAGTTCTTAAATAGCAGTGAAGTTGGTATGTGTGTGGGGGAGAGTCTTGAATTTAGAAAATGGTAAATCTGTCACCATATTTTACATTGAAGGAAACTAAAAGATCCTGTTTGGTTTCCTAAATTGTACATTGGAGATTAGACTTCCTGGAGTGCTCATCACTTTGATTATTGCTAAGGGAATGGCCCACATTTAACTGCACTATTAGGTGAGATAAATTATGCTCCCAAGGACAATTACATGTGCCCCTTTCTGCCAAGCTCGATCCTCTCTTTTAATAGGTTTGACTAAAGTGTATAAAGATCATCCATTTCACTTGCACTTATCTACAAGTTGCTGTACAATAGATTGCCACTATAATGCATGATCTTTTATACTCACTTTTATCTTTGAGATTTCTTCTATAAATGAGCCTTTTTAAAGAAATAGAATTTAGAGCCAAAATAGCATAGGCAGAACTAGTTAGATGCCTTTGCATTGTGACCTTTCAAAGGATGGAAGTAGGTCTAAAAGCAGCCCCAAAGAATTTCTTATCTGGTTTCTACCTATTTCTTATTCTTAATTAGAAACTCCATGTCATAAATAAGTATCTTGAATTTAAAATGTAATTTCCTTCCAATACCTATAATTTGACCCATATATTCATTTTTCTTAAAGGTGAATAAAGACTATAGAATAGCATTGTCAATTTGAGGACAAAAATTACCCTAACTCTTGGGAAACAAGAATCTTCATCTCTCTCATTTTTCTATCTGACTTTCTGATTCATCTTTCAACTATTTTCTCCTACTTTCAATTCTAATATCAGAGAAACTCAAATCTGTAATATTTAATGCCCTTCACCTTAATTGAATACCTAAAGAAAGCTACAGATTATAGTGTTTGATCTGTATCCTGTTATATGCATTTTGGAAATATATTGACATGAATCATCAAGTTTCATGAACTCAAGGAACATTTAAGTTAACAATGGTTCACAGAAGCATAAATTGCAGTAACTAAACAAAAATCTGTTTCAATGTTTAAAAGTAAATAAAGAGCCTTGTTCCATGCATACTGAAGAAATTTTAAAGCTAAAATCAAAGACAGTCTTCAAACCAAATTTCTACTGTAGTAGTTGTGAATATGGTTATAGATACCCAGAAAATCATATGAAGATCTTTCTAGAAGTGTAAGGACATGGACACTTTTAAGGAGCTGGAATTCAGAACTTTATATTTTTGTCAACATTTTTATCATGAGTCTGCTTAAGAACTTGGCTACCTTAAAGAATCCTGTAAATTATTTCTTGTGATCTCTTCCTCTATTGCCCCCAAAGAAATACTCAGAGAAGTTGTTATGAATATTGAGAAACTGAAAAACTATATGAGTGATTAGTGCATTCTTTTATAAGATAAAGTGTTATTGATGCTATATTTTCAAGAAATTAGTTCAGTAACTAAATGAATTTACAGGACAATTATCACCAAAATAATTTTATCATGCTTATCTTAAATAATGATGATTTTCAAAATTCTATAAAAGGAAAATAATCTAATGATGTCATAATCATAAAAATGTACCATTTGTCCACAAATACATGAACTTAATTTTTTATAACTTTCTGTATATCCCATTAAGAGATACATTCACAAGATGGTGTATTCAATATCCACCATTCAGCCCAGTGCTGGTGGCTCATATCTGTAATCCTAACTACTTAGGAGGCAGAGATCTGAGAATCTAGGCTTAAAGATACCCCAAGAGTCAAAAGGGGACGTGTGGCTCAAGCCACAGGAAGAAAAAGCGAAGGGATAGCACCCTGTCTCTAAGTTCATGACACTTCTATGTGGAGTTAATTTTTACCAATAGAAAAGCGTGATACAATTCAGGAAAACCTTACTTTGTGGTTTTGTTTGAGGATTGCAATTATTTGAGTAGATATGATCTAATATTAATTTAGATAAATTTATTACATAATTGAAATATTTAAGATATTAGAGTCACACAAATTTAATTTATACTCACATTTGTATTTCAAAGGACTATCAGGTAGGTCAAACATAACTTCAAAGCTTAAAACATGTTAGATTGCAATAAAATCTTGTGGACTAAGTATACTAGAAATATGTAATAAAGAAAAAAAAGAATTGTATATATCTTATTGTTAAAACCATTGGCACATAAATATGTTAAAGTTAGTAACAGCTGATTTCAAAAATGTTATTTTTATGCTGGCTGCGTTTTTAAAATTTTTTTATAAAATTGTGGATGTGCCCATTTAAAATTTTAATACATTTTGAATTATTTAAAGATAGATGAGTACGTAAAATATCAAATTACCTTAAAGAATATGCATACAGAAGCTTAAGATGCATTAAACAATGTGGACTTCATAAGAAATCTGCACAGAACAGAAGCAGGAGTCACAGAAAATTCCATAGGATAGTCTCAATTTGAATACCTAAGTTTGGTTGCTTTGTACTGAAAGTGGAAACAAATCCCATTCCAATTTTATTTTTCTAGGCAGCACTTGAGTCCAATATACTTTAAAAATATTTCAGAGCCTTTGGAATGATTTAATGCTAACGACAGAATGACAGAAGGGAAATCTATAGGATTCTCCTGTTTCTGAATGTTTGATGACTTTTAAAAGTAAGATGTTCCTGGATATAGTCTTAACTCAGGAAGTGGAGACTGAGAGAGACTTTCATGGATTGAAGCTTACCCAGGCAAAATTTGTGAGACCTCATCTCAACCAAATAACAAGCTGTATGTGTTAGTTCAGGCTTGCCATATCACTTAGCTGCAAGTATAAATATGATCCTAATCAAGTCTGGCACTGGGCATAAACTTGAGACTGTATTCCAGAAATAACTAAAATGAAGAGAGTTGTGGCATGGCTCAAACAACAGAACCCCTGCCTATCAATAAAAGGCCCCTGAGCTAACACACAGTAGCACTCAAACAAAAAGAAAAATAATAATTCAGATTTCTTTTTTTCATATATTTTTATTATAATTAATAGAAGGGTTACATGATATTTGCCAGATAGAAGGTGCATTAATTCACATACATGTTTTGGTCCCCATTCCCTCCTCCCACCCCCACCCCTCATGTCATTTTCCCCCTTCCCTATCCAATTTCAAATAACCAAATACAAATATCTCCGATATATCAGGTAGCAAAGTGAGATACTGTAACAATATGAGATAACCAAGGGACAACAAAAGAGATGAGAGATAACAGTACATTAAGGACAACAATCATTCATTATATGGCTTTTGTTTCTATATCCTAGAGGTCCTTTCATTTAGCTTCATACTATATGTCCTTATGTATCAAGGTTTTGCTCTATTGCAAATCTCTACTAGTAGAGCCCAAGGTTTCTACTGATTATGACAAATGAGGGAAACCATTGAGCCTAAGTTCCTTTGAGTCTGGCTTACTTCACTTAATATGATTTTTTCTAAGCCTTTCCATTTCCTAATAAATGGGGCAATATCATTCTTTCTGACAGCAGCATACAATTCCATTGTGTACAAATACCACATCTTGTTGATCCATTCATCAACTGAGGGACATCTAGGTTGGT
Source organism: Megascapheus bottae (assembly GCF_031878675.1). NCBI lineage: Eukaryota > Metazoa > Chordata > Mammalia > Rodentia > Geomyidae > Megascapheus > Megascapheus bottae. Next base: position 45,071,538 of record NC_143515.1, read on the forward strand.
TCCATATCTTTGTTATGGTAAATAGTGCTGCAGTGAACATTGTTGTGCTGGTGGATTTAGTATGTCCTTGTTTCTGGATGACTGGGTAAATGCCAAGTAGTGGAATTGCTGGGTCATAGGGGAGCTCTATATTTAGTCTTTTGAGGAACTGCCATACTGCTTTCCATAGTGGTTGAACGAGTTTTCAGATTTCTAAGAACTAAATCTGGGACTGGTCAGGGTGGATTTCAAATCCTGACAGTTTTTAGACTTTTTGAGAAAAATTGTGTTGACTGTGGTTAGTATATATGTAATCATTAGGGACCAATAGCAATTTTCCCAGGGTTCCTACAAGCTCTTTGAACAGGAATTAGCTTAGGAATGAAAAATGCCTGAGATTCATTCTTTTTTTGCTTTTTTTCAGTTGGTCATAGGGCTTGAAATCTGGGCACTGTCCCTGGTTCTTCAGCTTAAAGCTATCATTCTACCACTTTGAGCCACAATGCCACTTCTGGTTTTCTGGTGGTTAATAGGAGATAAGAGTCTCATGGACTTTCATGCCTGGGCTGGCTGTGAACTGTGATTCTCAGATCTCAGCCTTCTGAGTAGCTAGGATTACAGGCATGAGCCCAGCACACCAGGGCTTTCATATCCCCATTCAGAAGATATAGTGTGCTTTATTTTTTGTTTTGTTTTTGTTTTGCCAGTCATAAGGCCTGAACTCAGGGCCTGAGCAATGTCCTTGGGCTTTCTCAAGGCTAGAGTTTTACCACTTGAGTCACAGCACCACTTCTAGCTTTTTTCTATGTATGTGGTACTGAGGAATCGAACCCAGGTCTTCGTGCATGCTAAGCAAGCACTTTTACCATTAGGTTAAATTCCTAGCCCCACTACAGTGTTGCTTTATAAAGTCACCAATTTATTAGATTATTTTCTAGAATACTTTTAATCCAACGTGATAATAAAAAAGAATTTTTGCATAATTGCTATGTAAATCAGATGTATTGGGTCATATTCAAGGGAATAAAGTTGAAAAAATGAACTATATGGAAATTTTACCTTATTAAATTTTACTAAGGAATGTGAACATATAAAATTAATCTTTATATTATCATTGCCATGACTTCTTTTATACTAATAATCCTTCAATGAAAATAATTCTTAATACAAAGATTAAAAATCCAATAAGAAAGAAAGCACAAGTTAAAATATATTTTGAGTAAAACAATATTATTACAGATTTTAACTGTGTTAAAGATAAGTCTTCCTGTCTTGATGTTTGGATTAAGCACTTTGTGAAACTCATTTTTAAAATCTTTTCAAAAGAGTTCTTAGACATAGAATTTCTACAGAATTCTAGCTAAGCATAAATCTCTCATATAGCTCAGGATACATCCAAGTTTCTAGAATGATATAAATCAAATAATGTCAAATATTCATGAGGAATAGACCCAGAAGAATAGGTGATGGAAACCACTGGGTTAGGATTAGATGGATGAAAGGTAGATGGACATGAGAGAAAGAAAATGAGAGAGGGAGGTTGGAGAAAGAGAAGGGGAGAGAGAGAGGGGGGGTGCACAGGAGAGAGAATAGAGTATAGTTTGTCATAATCCCAGGGAACAGCATACTTAGATGTAGGGGGAACAGCTTCTGTTGATTGGCAAATAACGATCAGGACTGTTCCTAAATCTCCTACAATGTACACAGCAACCCTTGAGAAGTCAACTATCCTGCCCAAATTGGCTATAGCACAGAACAAACACACCTTACCTTCAAGTATCCATGTGCCTCACTCCTCACACATAATAACATTTACTTTGTTAATGTTTAAGGCTATGTAGACTTAACCACTGAAATCATTTCCTTCCAAACCTTGCTAACATGTGGTAAACATATGCCCTTGGGAGAGAAAGACAAGCCACTTAGAGAAGTTTTTCAGCTTGAAAAGACATAGACATGGGCCTAGTTATCATGCTTTAGAGGAGTAGAAATTCTCTTTTCAATTCCTTCAAAGAGTGCAGAACACCACGAATCTGTCTGAATGAAGGAATATGAGCAATTGCCATGAAAAAATGAGAGATAGATATGAATAGATGGTTAATGATCTCCTAAAATGGCAACAATGCCTTATAATAGTGAAAGGCTCTGCATGATATAGGAATGAGGCTTGGACTAAACAGCTCCCTCAAGGAATATTGAACACTCTGTTAATCCTTGAGACCAGGAGAAATTTCTAGTGCCTGTCTGAAATATGGCAGTTATACAGGGGGCTGATAGTAGACCTAGCAAAATTTTGCAGTGATTATTTACATGATCTCATTGTTATGTGACTATAATTGTCATCTTCCCAGCCCTACAGTTCTCAGCCTTCTATCATACTCATTCTGAGTAAAATGTCAGAGAAAAATAATTAGTAGGACTAGATACAATCAGTGATTTAATTAAATATAGACTACCTACCTATTTATTGATCAGAATAAACAAATATTGGCTAAGAAAACAAATATGAGTATGATTTCATTTTATTGAATAAGGAGGAAAACACCTCAATGAGTATTCCTACAACACTTAAACACTTCATAGGTATTTAAAATGATTGAAAGTAAAGTGAATATGTCAAAGCCAGCACTGGGGAGATACCAATTGCTGATAATTGCTAGGTATACAAAGCCTTTTTATTTATACACTACAATTCTAGCACAGCATACACACTTGCTCTCCATCTGTGTTTTACAAGGTACAGTACCTTGGGTGCTGGAAGGGAAGCATTGAGCTCCTGCCTCAGGAAAGCAGGCATTTAGACTACTTGAGAAAACTTTGGAATAATATTCCCAATGCATTACCCTCTTTAAAATTTACATTCAGTGATTCTTTACTCTGATATTTCATATATTAGTACAATATATATACATATATATGGGATGTAGTACATTTATAATGCATCTACATAAAGTTTAATGATCAAATCAGGGTAACGTGTCTACCTTCTCATTCATCATTCTATGCACTTGAGGTATCTGAACTCTTCTTTATACCTATGTTGAAACATGTCTTAAATTGTTGTAGACTTTAATTATCTTACATTACTATAAATCTTTCTTCTCTAATTCCTTTGATAGCCATTTGCAAACCTCTGTCTGTTCATATATCAACATTACCTAGTTCTAGTACCTAGAGAGCACGGTTCTCTATTCTGTAAGATCAAAGCTTTTAGCATCCAAAACTGAAAGATAGCTTGAAGTATTTGTGTTTAGGTACCTGTCTTTTTGGTTCTTGCTTAACTTGGTGTCTTCCAGTTCTCGTTGCTTCAAATGACAAGAAAAATTACAGCATTGTGAAAAGTACATGAAATAAACACATCAAAAATACAGATAAATGTAAGACTTGCAAAAACCTCTCAACTACAATGTTTTTCCAGTTATGAAAAGCTGACATGATTTTTATGTTTTTTGTTGCTGTTGAATACTTTGGGAACAATCAAATCAAAGTAACTGTTTTCCATTATTCATGATCATCATAACTCCCAGTTTCTGGATTCTGTTTTAAAAATGAGAGCATGCTTAGAGTCCAGGCTCAAGCAGATCACTGTCTGTTTGGAAATTGTAGGAGTGTTCTTTACTGGTGAAATAATGTAAACCTAAAACTCAGAACTTACTGTGTATTTGTCAGTAACTTTTTTGTTTTTGCCTTGGATGTACTGAGACACAATAAGGAAATGGCAAGCCCCAAGGCTCTCTCTTCCCAGCAGCAGGTATGCCTTGCAAGGAACACTAACTTTATCCACTATGAAGTTTTGAATGTCCTCATTTTTTCTTAATAAACAAGCTATACCTTTCCTTTGACATTATATGAGTTTGAAATATTGGGCGGAGAATCAGCAGCATTAATTGTCCAGTGTAATACGCCTTTCCATACTAAGGGATTAATCATTTGAGATGTTTTTAAACAACTACAAATAGCCAATGCATACTTGATCCAGTCAGTCAGACTCCTCAGAAGTTGAGGACCATACATCTATATTTTAAATAGCACATGCAGTAGTTGTAATGCTGCAATAGAGTTTGCAAATCAGGATGAGGGCCGAGTCTTACTAGCATCTCCTTAAGCAATGAGGGACTAGGTAGAAGAGAGAATGTCGATAAATGCCTCTGGCTTCTGCATCCTGTGGCCTCTCAGCTGTAGGCATAGCATTTGCTGACCCAAATCTCTCCTTCTTATGAACTGATCTATGTTTTCAAGAGGCTAAGAAACAAATTTCACAAAGCCAAGAGGCTGCAATAAAATCTGTAATTTTGTACCAGCTGAACTCTGCCAAATTGTAAGATTTAGTGCCCTTAGAGGTAATAAGGCTTCCAGAATAATTGTCTCGATATGCTGACTTCATTCCCTCAGCTCTTATTCATTGTTTAGTGTTAAAATATTTTATTAATGCAAGTCTTCCTAAGTATGGATTTAAATCAAATCTACCCTACATAGAGTGGATTTCTTAATTTAAAGCTATAATAACATAATTATGCTTTAAATCCCATACTTTATAATAACCAGCTTAACCAAACCAACTTTACCGCTAGCACTTATTATATGTCACTACCTAAGATGTAATGGGTTTTCATACAAGCAAACCAAATTTGAAGTTAGAGAATCTGAAATCTGTCCTAATTTCTTGCGTTGTAAGCCTTCTATGTTTAGGGCAACAATTTCCTCTTTTTCAAGTCATCATACAGTCAGTCTATTCTAATGGCATGAAGTTTATAAAGTTTCCATATGTGAATATTTTTTTATTTCTTTAAAATCAATGAGTTATTCATTTTAAAGAAACTATCCATCATTCAAATTTTTCTTCCTCATTCCTGACAAGGCAATAAAGTTGCCTTTAAGTTTTGTGAACATCCCTAAACACAATCAATTCTTTTTTATTACTTATCAGAGCTCTTCTAAATATTTGCCCAGTTTCTATCCTTTCTTTTTCTTTATATATTTTTATGGTAGTCTCTCTACTACTTGAATGGTGTCCCAGCCCTGTTTTGCTTCTGTTATTTCAGATACAGTTTTACATTTTTACCAGAATTGGACTGTAGTCCACTGACCTATTCCTCTGAATAACTGGAATTAGAGGCTTGAGGTACTTTACTCATCTTCTGCCCCATTTTTATGTGTGTGAGAACTTGGTTGTTTGGGGCACAAGGATCTTTGGAATGGTGGTCAAACATTTTAAGCAGAGATATATCAAAAAAACTCTACCAGGATCCCCAAGACTTTCTGAAGATACCGTGTGTGAGATTTTCTTAAACATTTTTTTGTCTCAATGTATTGTATTTATATTTGTCTTTTACAGAAGGTTTGAACATGACACTACTTAATATGGCTTCTGATTTTATGTTCTTTTTAATCTATTCAACCGCTGGTAAATAGTCCTACTGCTTGATGATAGAGATTCCATTTGTGGTTGAGAAAGAATGAATACTCAGTTTTGCCAAAATAATTGCTTGGAATACTTGAAAAAATCTATTCATATTCATCAAAATATTTCATTACCTGTAAAGAATGATAGGAAGAAAAAGAATATTTATATGTGAATGTCAGCAAGTAAGTTGTTGACTTCTATTTCCCACACCTAGCTTGTGTACTAGATTGAATCACAATCATTGTGCCATGGAAGTAGTTCACATAGTCTTTATCAAGGAAGATCGGGTGAAGAGTCATGGGAATCTATCTGAAGTATCACTAGCTTATTTTCCTTATTCTTCAAGAAGTTTCTAAGCAGAGCTGATGTTAAAACATACATTATAGCATTTATCCTAAAAATAGAGGTACAAATAATTTCTGGAAGGAAAATGGTTAAAAGTGGAGTTGGAAAAATAAAATAAAGTGTCAAAGCAAATGTTATCTGGAGAGTATTTTTGCTTTGACAGCTTTTGTTTTTATGGCCAGTTTCCAGCTTTTGTAACAATGAGGTAAAATGATAATCTGGAAGAAGTTTCATTATTATGCTTTATTGTGGAACACAGGCATTTGATATTTAGTTTGAGATATAAAATGGGCTCTAAACTGAGCGTTGGTGATTCACACCCATAATCCTAGTTATTCAGAAGGCTGAGATTTGGGGATTGTGGTTCAAAGGCACCTCGGGCATAAAAGTCCCTGAGACTCTTATCTCAAATTAAACTGGCAGAAAACTGGAAATGGTGCTATAGCTCAAGTGGTAGAGCATTAGCCTTGAACTAAAGAGCTCACGGACAGCACCCAGACCCAGAGTTCTAGCCCCACGACCTACAAAAACAAAACAAAAGAGCTCTAAGTGAAAACTACATATAGTTCCGGAATTGTAACTCCAAAAAGTGAACCACTATAGGCAATTTGCTCAAAGCATTAAGAAAATTCTTTTTTTTTTTTGCAGGGGGGGATTCTTATTTGCTCATTTTTCATCTTCTGAACTAGAGGGCTATGTTATTTTTCTATCTCTTTTGCTTTAAGATAAATTAGTATAGGTTAAATAACAATAACTCTGTGGTAATGTATGAACCTGTATAAAATTATACTATCTGGTATTTTTGTTGCTCTTCCAATTATGTTAAATATGGCAAGAGCTTAAATTAATTACAAATAAGGTTAAGGGTCACAAAGTTGCTGAAGGTCGAGTTTTTAATTTATTTTCTATACACGTGAATTAATTGCATATGTTAATGGAGTTAGTGTATATTCCTATATATGCATATTATGTTTTAAGAAGAAATAACTTTATTCTGAGTAAAATGACTAATGATAGCAATACAGAGAAACTATTTAATGATACATTTATATTATTAACATTAAGGTATTCATTGACCCAATTTCATACGGAGCTAAGTTTTGGTCAGTAGGCTTGAAGATGCTTGCAGCATTATTTCAAAAAAGGAATTATAAAATTGAAGTCGACTAGGCATGTCTAAAAATGAGAAGACTATTTCATTACAAATAATAACTGCAATTATATGAGGTCAAAGAAGAATTAAAGGGACAAAAATACTCATTTTTCTATGATTAAAGAGGAAGATAAATACCCTCATAATTACATTTTTAGATAGATTATACATAAGTTAGTTTTTAATCATTGAATGCTAGGGTCTCAAAAATGCATTATACATTATGAATGATAATGTCTATGATTGAATGCTCTCTTCACAAAAGACTTAGTTTGTGACAAATATTTCATTTTTTTTGAAGTGGGTACGATTATTAACCTATTAGCCTCTGTCAACTTTCCTACTTTAAATTTCCAGAGTCTAACATGGTAGACATGGAGAAACTAAATTAAGTAAAATCAGTATTATTTGATGGATGATTTAAGTTTCTATTGATTTATCTTGTAAGTAATTTCTTTTCTATGTTTCTAAATAAAAATATTTCAAAAACTAGCTTTCATGGAACGCTTTTAAGAAAAGGGTACAACAATAAATTTCTGCTTTATTTTTTGTGGGAAATAGGAATGACTTTTCAACTGCTTTTCTATACATTGGGTCATTGAATGAATCTGGAAATAATGAGCTGAGTTTGGGATTTGTGGCTACTATGGCTATCTTTTCCCACACTATCTTTGCCAAATTCCTTCAGTCTAACCAGCCAACTCCTTCTTTGGGTATTCCTTTCATGCTATGCTTCAAAACATTTCTCTACATGTTGTTTATTTTTATTCATTTTGTTTAATTTTTGATTAGCATTAGCTAGTTCATGATAAATTCATATTTCATATATTAATGTGGTTCAGTGTCATATGTTCATTCATGCATGAACTGTCCACTGGTCAAATTCAGCATCCTTTTAACATTCCCAGCATCTAGTAGTTTCTTTTCCATATTCAGATTGATTTTTTTTAACATTCACATATGACATGTGACTATGTGGTACATGTTACCTGGTTTTGCACACATGGATTAATTCACTTAACGTAAGTCCTCTAGAACCATTCATTTTGCTACAATTAACAGGGTCTTCTTTTCATAGCTGAGTAATATTTCATCTTGTGAGTACATCATCTTTTCTTAATATATAATTTAGTTATTATGAATAGCAAGATGGCTATCCCAAAGCAGTGAAATGTACTGTTAGTTTTTGCATATGCTAGTCTTGGTTATTTTGTTTGAATTTATTGGCCCTTCTGTAGAAAGCATAATAAAGTCTCTTTTCACTAATAATAAATTCATCAACATAATATTTCAATAAACTTTCAGGAAGCAATTTGTAACAACAAACATAAAAGTGCCACTTAAAGTCCATGCAATAGTGGTGGGAATTTTACACTGAACATAAAAGGTCCATTTTGCAGTCTCTTTCATCAGTGTTCTCCTATCTATCCTTTTGTACAAATTTTGTCAAAGCCATACAAACTTTCCTGTTTTGCTTGGGAAGAGTATACACTATAATTCTCAATATTTGCCTTTTGATATTGCTTTTCAAACTACAACTCAAAATTTATAAATTCCACTGAATTCTAAACATTCTTAGCAAATGAAAGTGAGTATTCTTGAATTCATAGGTAAAGACCTACTCAGCCCTATATGTATTCTGCCACAGTGATTATTATCTATTACTTAGGCAACTTGAATGAATACCAGCTTTGGTCAGTTAATGGAGTGACAGATCTCAGGAAAAGTGTCAACATGAAATGAGAGGAAAATAACATTCAGAGTAAAATTCAAACTGGTTGTTAAAACAGCTTAAAACACATCACATGGGCTCTTAAATATTTTGTATTAGGGATAAGGTGCAAGAATTAGCACATCACTCATGGGTTAGAAATGTTTAGGAACCTAACAGTAAGATACACAACAGAGTGTAACTACTTACAATGCCATTTAATAATGTCCAACTGTAGTTATTTGTCTTTTGTTTTTCATTGGATTTTCTCGTAGATTTATAGGCACATTCTAATTATTACGCATGAGAGAAACCATGTAACTATTTTGGGATCTGGCTTACTTCACTTAATATAATTTTTTCCAACACCTTCCGTGTCATTCTTTCTGATGGCAGCATAGAATTCCATTGTGTATATAAATACCCACATTTTCTTGATCTATTTATCCACCTCAGGACATTAGGATAGATTCTATATCTTAGCTATGGGAAACAATGCTGCAATGAATATGGTTGTACTGCTGGATTTAGTGTGGCCTGGTTTGTAATCAGTTGGGTAAATGCCCAGGAATGTGATTGCTTTGTCATAGGGAAGATTTATGTTTAGTGTTTTGAGGTGCTCCCATGGAGATTTCCAGCTTGATTGAATAAGTTTACATTCCCACCAATAGTGTGGTAGTGCTCCATTTTGGCATCTCGACTAACATGTTATTTTTAGTCTTCTTGATAATGGCCTGTCTAATTGGAGTAAGGTGGAATCTCAATGTTGATTTGATTTGCATTTCTTTTATGGGCGGAGCTGATAAACATTTCTTCGTGTGTTTATTGGCCATTCTTGTTTCTTCTTTGGAGAAGTTTCTTTAAGTCTATAGGCCACTTATTAATGAGATTGCTGTTTCTTTCAGGATTTTTTTACAGGTTTGTTTTTTGAGCTCTAAGTACAGTTTATATATGAGACCCTTGTCTGATGTATAGCTAATCTTCTCCCATTCTGGATGTTGTTTGGCTGTTGTTTGATTTGATTTTTCCAATCTTAGGGCTTGAACTCAGGGCCTGAGCACTGTCCTTGGACTTTTTCCTCAATCATAGACTTCTACCACTTGAGCCACAGTACTACTTCTGGCTTTTATATGTGTGTGATATTGAGGAATCACACTTGGGTCTTCGTGCATGCTAGGTGAGTACACTTGCACTCAGCCAAACTCCCAGTTCTCTGGGTGCTTTCTATTCATCTTGTCAGCTATGTACTTTGCCATGCATGCAGAAGCTCTTCAGCAGAGGGTCACAAAGGCTTAGTAGGTATGTGTATATGATCAGATAAAATGATGTTTATCAAAGTGAACTGGAAGAAATGCCAGCAAGAGGTGTTTTTGGTTTTGGTTTGATTTTTTTGCCAGTCATGTGGCTTGAACTCAGGGCCTGAGCATTGTCCTTGGGCTTTCTCAAGGGTAGAGCTCTACAACTTGAGCCACAGCACCACTTCTAACTTTTTTCTAAGTATGTGGTATCGAGGAATTGAACCCAGGTCTTCCTGCATGTTAGGCAAGCATTCTACCACTAGGCCAAACTCCCAGCCCACCAACAAGAGGTTGTTTTTTTAATTGTACTATTTACAGTTATTTCCCCCCTTTAATTTATTCCCTTTTGATTTATGTACCCTTTGTTTTGTATATAAGTTTTTCTTTTTTATTTTTTAATCTATTTTGTATTGTAATTAATAGAAGGGTTACATGATATTTGCCAGATAGATGGTGCATTAATTCCCATACATTGATATCCTTTCACATGTCTTGGTCCCCATTTCCCTCCCCCCCACCCACACCCTCATCTTGTTTTCTCCCCTTCCCTATCCAATATCAAATAACCACGTACAAATATATCCAATATATCAGGTAACAAAGTGAGATACTGTAACAATATGAGAAAACCAAGGGAAAGCAAAAGAGATGAGAGATAACATAGTACCTTAAGGACAACAATCATTCATTATATGGCTTATGTTTCTATATCCTAGAGATCGTTTCATTTAGCGTCCTACTATATGGCCTTTTGTATCAAGGTTTTGCTCTGTTGCAAATCTCTGCTAGGAAAGCCCAAGGTTTCTAGTGATTATGACAAATGAGGGAAGCCATTGAGCCTATGTTCCTTTGAGTCTGGCTTACTTCACTTAATATAATCTTTTCTAAGCCTTTCCATTTCCTTACAAATGGGGCAATGTCATTCTGTCTGACAGCAGCATACAATTCCATTGTGTACAAATACTACATCTTGTTGATCCACTCATCAACTAAGGGACATCTGGGTTGGTTCCATATCTTTGCTATGGTAAATAGTGCTGCAGTGAACATTGTTGTGCTGGTGGATTTAGTATGTCTTTGTTTCTGGATGATTGGGTAAATGCCAAGTAGTGGAATTTCTGGGTCATAGGGGAGCTCTATGTTTAGTCTTTTGAGGAACTGCCATGCTGCTTTCCATACTGGTTGAATGAGTTTGCACTCCCACCAACAGTGTAGTAGGGATCCCTCCTGGCCACATCCCCTCCAGCATCTGTTGTCATTCATTTTCCTGATCCTGGCCATTCTAACTGGAGTGAGGTGGAATCTTAGAGTTGTTTTGATTTGCATTTCTTTTATGACCAGAGATGTTGAGCATTTCTTCATGTGTCTATAGGCCATTTTTGTTTCTTCTTCAGAGAAGACTCTCTTTAAGTCTTTGGCCCATCTTTTAATGGGATGGTTGTTACTTTGGAGATTAGTTTTGGATTGATTCAATTTTTTGAGCTGTTGATATATTTTAGATATGAGGCCTTTGTCTGTTGTATGGTTGGTGAAGATCTTCTCCTACTCTGTAGGCTTCCTAATTAGTTTACTAGCTATGTCCTTTGCCATACAAAAGCTCTGCATTTAATGCAGTCCCACTTATCCAGCCTTTCTCTGAGTTTTTCTAATTCGTGGAAAGGAAGAGGAATCCGAGAAATAGTGGGAAAAATGGTGAACCAATTCAATAGTGATACTTACTAGACACCATGTATGAAATGAATTACACAACTTGGAGGGAGGGGTATTGAATTGAGAGGAGGAAAAACTGGGAGAAAATGAGAGAGGGTTTTCACAAAGAAATGTACTCATTACCTGACTTATTTAAGTACAAAAACTCTGTACATCACCTTTAAAATTATCTACAATTAACCAACAAAACACTAGAAGTAGAGGTATGGCTTAAGTGGTAATGTTTCACCTTTGAGGGCAAATATCAAATGAGAACCCAGAATTCCTTAGTACAACCCATGAATAATATAGAATAACTACTTTTAGGTTAGGAGGTGATTAAGCAAGGTGATTATATGACAATAAAAATATGAGTGCCCTCACAATTGAAACATTCCTCCAACTGAGTACACCTCAAAGCATCATCAAACTATTTCAGGCAAAAGCTAGTAGAACTGAGAACCAATGAGGAAAAGAAGGCAAAACAATATTATAATGTGTGATATGTCAATGGATCTTTGTCAGGGATTGATAGATTAAGCAGAGAGAAAGTAAATAAGGATCTAATTGACCGGAATAATACTATCAGTGTACATGCTCTTATATTTGCAAATAATACAACTATTAACAGTGAAATATATAAAGCTCAGCACATTCATCAAAGCAATATATTTAGACAGTGAAATATCACTGACAAAACAAATTTTTAAATTGTAAATCATCAGAGTATTTTGTAGCCCACGAATGAATTTATCCTAAAATGAAATTTAAAAATATATGGAAAGTACCCAAATATTAAAAAAAATAAAACCTATTGAATATCACATAGATCAAAGGGGAAGTTTTGAGGAAAAATGTTAAAAATATTTCAGCATAATGAAAATGTAGCATAATAAAATTCTGGTGATACAGTAGAGAAGAAGCCTAAGGCAAGAAAAAATATAGTAACAATTAAAAATAAGAGCAGTGAATCTGTAAACAAAACAAACAATACCAATATTTTGAAAAATAGTCATTGAGAAACAGCTAATAAGGCTTATCAAGAAGATAAAGGAATATACAGATAAACATCATATTTAAAGATATAGTTGTAGGATATAACACACATATAAAGGATTCTAATAGTATTCTATGCAACATTCTATTCCTAGAAATTAGAGGACTTGAAGGAAATAGATTTCGCTTAAAGGAATGAGAAAACGAGCCAGTGACTCAGGGAAAATATTTTCAAGTTATATAGATCTGAGAAAGGATTCTTGTCTAATATAAACAAAGAACACGTAAAAATAATAAGAAAATAACTGATTTCAAAGATGGGCAAAAATTGAAATACATCCTTTCTGCAAAGAATATAGAGTTAGCAAGTAAGCACGTAAAGAAATGCCCGGTATCAAATGTCATTAAAGAACTGTATATTAAAAGAATGTTTTCCCACACCACAGCCATTGGAGTGGCCAACATTCAAAACTATTGACAACAGCAAACGTCCATGAGGAGAAGAAGCAACAAAGCCTTATTTTATGTTACTAGGAATTCAGAAGCTCAGCCACATTGAAAGACAGCTTGACAGTTTCTTCCCTAAATAAAAATAAGCTTACCATACGATCCAAGATCACACTCCTTGATTATTTACCTAAATACACAGAAAACATGTCTAAACAAAAACCTGCATGTGGATGTTTATAGCAGCTTTAGTCACAACTGCCTAAATTGGGAAGCAACAGAGACATTTTGTAGTAGGTGACAGCATAAATAATCAGTGGTGCACACTGAAAGGAAATGGACCATCAGTCCTGAACAGCCTCCCAATCTCTGACCCCCCGCACTGGGAAGCTAGGATGATAGATGGGTGGCACAGTGTTCACACTTTCAATTTTCTTATTTTACTTTTCTTTATATAATGTACCTATGAGCACATATGTGTATACATGTGAGTGGTTTCAATTAAGCCTTACAAATGTATTATCATATATGAACACTTTCTGTGATAGCCCTAGGTGTTTTTGTGTGTGTGTGTGTGTGTGTGTGTGTGTGTGTATGGCAGACATTGGGAGGATAGTGGTTCAAGTCTACTCTGGGAAGAATTTCAAGAGACTCCCACTTCAGTTAATAAAAAGATGTGTTCAAGAACAGGCCTGAAGACCAATGGAATAGAACTGAGGACCCAGATGTTAAACCACAGACCTATGGCCACCTAATCTTTGACAAGGGAGCCAAAAAAATAGAATGGAACAAAGACAGACTCTTCAACAAGTGGTGCTGGCAGAACTGGTGATGCACTTGTAGAAAATTAAAGTTGGATCCTTCTCTGTCACCCTGCACTAGAATTAAGTCCAAATGGATCAAAGACCTCGAGGTAAAAGCTGACATACTGAAAACTTTGCAAGAAGGAATAGGAGACACACTAAGCCTCCTTGGCACAGGTCAAAATGTTCTCAATAAGGAGCAAGAAACACAACAAATCAGAGAAAGGCTGGATAAGTGGGACTGCACTAAACTGCAGAGCTTTTGTATGGCAAAGGACATAGCTAGTAAACTAATTAGGAAGCCTACAGAGTGGGAGAAGATCTTCACCAACCATACAACAGACAAAGGCTTCATATCTAAAATATATCAACAGCTCAAAAAATTTAATCAATCCAAAACTAATCTCCAAAATAACAACCATCCCATTATAAGATGGGCCAAAGACTTAAAGAGAGTCTTCTCTGAAGAAGAAACAAAAATGGCCTAGACACATGAAGAAATGCTCAACATCTCTGGTCATAAAAGAAATGCAAATCAAAACAACTCTAAGATTCCACCTCACTCCAGTTAGAATGGCCATGATCAAGAAATCTAATGACAACAGATGCTGGAGGGGATGTGGCCAAGAGGGATCACTACTACACCAGTTGGTGGGAGTGCAGACTTGTTCAACCACTATGGAAAGCAGTATGGCAGTTCCTCAAAAGACTAAACGTAGAGCTCTCCTATGACCCAGCAATTCCACTACTTGGCATTTACCCAACCGTCCAGAAACAAGGGCATACTAAATCCACGAGCACAGTGATGTTCATTGCAGCACTATTTACCATAGCAAAGATATGGAACCAACCCAGATGTCCCTCAGTTGATGAGTGGATCAACAAGATGTGGTATTTGTACACAATGGAATTCTATGCTGCTGTCAAAAAGAACAATATCACCCCATTTGTAAGGAAATGGAAAGACTTAAGAAAAAGTCATATTATGTGAAGTAAGCCAGACTCAAAAGAACATAGGCTCAATGGTTTCCCTCATTTGTCATAATCAGTAGAACCTTGGACTCTTCTAGCAGAGATTTACAATAGAGCAAAACCTAGATACATAAGACCATACAGTGTGATGCTAAATGAAAGGACCTCTAGGATATAGAAACAAAAGCCATATAATGAGTGATTGTTGTCCTTAATGTACTGTGTTATCTCTCATCTCTTTTGCTTTCCCTTGGTTACCTCATATTGTTACAGTATCTCACTTTGTTACCTGATATATCAGATATATTTGTATTTGGTTATTTGAAATTGGATAGGGAAGGGGGGAAAACAGGATGAGGGGTGGGGGTGTGGTGGAGGGAAATGGGGACCAAGACATGAGAAGGGGTATCAATGTATATAAAGTAATGCACCTTCTATCTGGTGAATATAATGCAACCCTTCTAGTAATCACAATAAATATTTTTAAAAAATTAAGGAAAAAGATGGGTACAAGAGCAAACCCAGCAAGGAAGAGGAGAATGTAGAATGTAACTGTATCTGACAAAGGTGACCTCAACACAAAGCTCTATGCTCTTAGAAAAATAACCGAAGCGGGGCCGGGAGTTTGGCCTAGTGGTTAAAGTGCTTGCCTCGCATGGATGAAGACCCGGGTTCGGTTCCTCGGTACCACATACATAGAAAAAAGCCGGAAGTGGTGCTGAGGCTCAAGTGGTAGAGCTCTAGCCATGAGAAAGTCCAAGGACAGGGTTCATGCCCTGAGCTCAAGCCCAGGACTGGCAAAAAAAAAAAATACCCGAAGCAAAGAGTGAGAGCTCCATGGCCATGGGGTATAACACCTACCCAGTATGTACACTAGCCACATTTCAAACCCTGATATTCCCAGGAAACAAAATGTTAAACACATATACATGAAGGTATGTATGCATGTATTTATGCATGTATATACATATTCATATGCTATATATATTCATTATGCTATATTAAGAACTAACAGTTCATCACAGTGACTTCAGCTGACCTGATGGAGAGATGAGTTAAAAGTGTCCCAGGTGCTGGTGGCACAAGCCTGTAATCCCAGCTGCTCAGAAGGCTGAGATCTGAGGATCACAGTTCAAAGCCAGCCTGGACACAAAAGTCCATGAGATGTTTTTCTCCAATTAACCAGCAGAAAACCAAAAATAGCACTTGGCTCAAGTCGTAGGGCAGTAGCCTTGAACAGAAGAGCTCAGGGACAAAGCCCAAGACCAGAGTTCAATTCCCATGATCAACAACAACAACAAAAAAATGTGTAACAGTGATGCCATATATTTGTTCAAAATGACAAAGACATTCTACATAAACAGTTTCCTAAACTGATAATGTTATATAGTTAATTATTAACTATGTAACATGTCTGTTTTTGTCTGTGATCGTTGATTAGCCTTGGCAGAGATCTGGTGTCAAGTCCACAACTTGACAGCTCACACCTGTAATCCTAGCTTCTTAAGAAGATGAAATCTGTAGAATCTAAGCTAAAAGACACTGGGGAAAAAAGTTCTCTTGACTTAATCTCTAAAATAAGTAGCAAAAAAATCTGAACTGGAGCCAAGCTCAAAGGATAGAGCTCTAACATAGCAAACATGTGACATTAGATTTAAACCTCTGTATTGCCAAAAGAGGTAGCAGGAGACCATTTCTCAAAAATGCTGATTGTTCTAACACCTAAGAAATGAAGAACTGGTGTTCATAGTTGCACTAAGTATTTTTCAACACATAAATCACTCAAGTTGGCAATATTTTTGTTAAATTTTAGTCTTTGAAAAAGCAATATTTTAAAATATAACAGAGTGGATAATTTGTTACAGAATAGAAAGATTCATGCCAAAAAAATGCTGAAGAAATGCAGAATGAGTATGCTTCTTTAATAAAATGCTCCATCCATCATCATTTACTATCAACATACCTCTCTGGTAGAGTTACACACAGTGATCATTACACAGGCATTGGGTGAGACAGGTTTGCTGCTGCTGGCACTCTATAGTACAATGTATGTCACACCAATTTTCTTATCACTGAATAGGAATGATTAAACATACCATATAGGGTTGTGTCTGTAGAGCCTGGGTAATTTCACTGGGTACCTTCTGTTTGCAACCATTTATATTTGCATCTGTTTCAGATAGAAACATGTTCTTTGTGAAAAGCAAGGCCTTAATTAGGTGTCAGCCTGAAACATGAGGCCATATTTCCCACTCCCACATCATTAGGATGTATGTATGATTGGATTAAGACACATGCAAAGTTACTATATGTGATTTAGAGGGGGTTGCTACTGAATGTATTTCAAAGGGAAGCTAATTATATCAGAGAGTGCAAATATTTAAAGAATACAACATCTGTCTGTGATGATTAATACTAAGATATGAGAAAGCATTAAATCTCTTTAGTGTACTTCAGGGTATAGCACTGGAAATCTGGTAGGAAATTGAGATTCAAGAGATAAGATGTCAGAGCCCAGATAAATCAAAGCATTGGGCCATGATCAAAGTGATTTTAAGGAGACTAATCAGATACAGCATTGGTTTTCTTCTATCATCTGCATGAAGAAAAGCTGATGCTTGCAAAAATTATGCCTCTAGGAATATTATAAATGCAATAAAATTCCTAGCTTATTCACAAAGATGAGACAGTTTAAATTTATCAAAATGTTTATTGTTGTCATTGTGACTAGAATTTAGTGTTTTAGAGAAAGAAAAAACTGTCACTCAGAATGTTCTTGTTGAACCCCACATCCTACTTTGAATTTCCTATTGTAAGGGTCTGAGAATTTCCCATTCTACTTTATATTCTTGAAAACAATTATTTCAAATTGCTTAATATACCAAGTAGCTTCTTCTCTGTGCAGTAGCTTCCTGTTCTAACAACAGGGCTTGAAGGGGTAACAAAAGATGAGATAAATATCAATTGTATTAACCTAGAGTCTAAATTACTTGACTAAGACTTGATGTAAATTAAATGCATGTTACAATAATTATTTTTCATTTTCCTATGGTCATTATTATTCGTAAGTTTTTTTCATCAAATATACATTGGAAATGAAGTAGTGGGAGCAAATTCATTTACCAATGTGAAAATCACTTTTATGCTCAATTTCATTTCAAGGCATCCTTTTTGTAAGATGCAGAATTATAGAATCTATCCTTAGGGAATCTTCTTATCATATGGTTCTGTTGCCAAAATACTTTGAAGGAGAATGAAGAAAATGGTTAAGGATGGTTAGTTGTGTCCAAAATTGCCCTTTATGTATTGCTGTTGGATGTGTGGCTTGAACTCAGGGCCTGAGTGCAGTTCCTGACGGTTTATATCCTCAATTCTAGTGCTCCTCGACTAGGAGCCATAGCACTAATTTCTGGTTTTCTGTTGCTTAACTGGAGATCAGTGTCTCATAGACTTTCTTCCCTGGCCTGACTTTGAACTGTGATCCTCAGATTTCAGCTTCCTGAGTAGATAAGGTTATAGGCATGAGCCACTGGCACCAGGCAAAACTGCATTTTTTCTATTCATGAGTGTCTCTGTGAATGTAATAGCAGAATGCAACCTTATGAATTACAAGCTTCTGTTGGGCTATACCTATCCTTTACTTACAAGCCATTTTCCATGCTTTTAGTATTTGTTATCATAGCACCAATTTCCATATATTGCCATCTATACTAATTCTCTGTTGTTGAAATGGCAAATTAGTAAATTAAAAAAAAATGTTGCTAGCAAAGCCCTAGAGGGAGTGGTGCAGACAGCCAGCCAGAGACGAATACTCTACCCAATAATATGAGTTAAAAAACAGGTTCCAATCCCACTAAGAAATGTTAAGAATCCGGGGTAATGAAGTTGAAACAAAAATGTGCAAGGTTCCCATTATGGAAAGATTGAGAATTCAAAGCATTTGAGCTCGCGTGTTACTAATACACCTGGTATTTGAGTGCTCAAGCAGACACCCATACTGTTGATAAGCCTTAAGACTTAGTGATAGCATGTTTAAACAAGGAATGTACAGTGAGTCACGTGCCTCCACAATTAAACAATTTGGAATTATCAGCAATCACAATTAAACAATTATAAATTAATTAAGCAATTACAAATTGAACAATTTGTCATTAGTACTGCAAAATCATTCCTTAACTAATCTTACATGTGTCTCCACCCATCCCATATAGCACTGCTAGAAGAATTTAATAAACTCAAAATTTATGTTTAAATGTTTAGCTTATATCTTAGAGATGCTTTATAAAAAAGTCAATTATGAAATGAATCATTAGGACATGCAGCCATCCTCCATAGTGTGAAATTTACTTCTGATACAGTAAGTTCTGATACAAACGTTCTGTTATAATGCAGAGAAAAATGGCACAGCTGCACATTGACTATAATAGCCTAAGTAGTTTAAACATGATAATGGTTCCAACTTTAAATTTAAATAAAAAGGCTAATTGGACTAGACTGCAAACAAAAAGAATGTGCCTGCGTAGTAATTTATCTATCTTAATAGCTTGAAGAGAAAGGGCAGGGAAAGTTAATAGAGATTTTCTTTTAATCTAGAAATAGAACTCAGAACTAAAATGGAAAATGTTCATGCAAAAAGAAAATGTGGGGAAATTAAGAGATTAAGAGATCATGGCTGACTGAGAACTTCCAAATCAAACTGGATTGTTGAGAAGGGAAGTGAGAAGTATAATTAGCATTTTATTAATGTTATGTGCCATTTAGCATATTCAAAATTGTTTAATTGATAGCATAGCATTTGTCTCCGGTTGACTAATACATTTATAATGTCAGCATTTTACATAGCAACCAGAAGACATTTTTTAAAAATTGATTTTATCTTTACTTTCCAACAGAAGGTGTACTTTCTAACATTTGGAAAGGTTAGTTACACAAAATACCTTTTTTGTGTTTACCTTAGCAATATGGGATTTCTTCCACCCAGAGAATTCCTTTCAAACGTCTAGCATTTGGTTTGAAATTTTCTCAGATTTTTTGTCATTATTGTGTTTAAACTACAAGAAGGTGAAAGTGGCGAACTGGGGAAAATATTTGTGCCCCTATCACAGTATCATACCTAACACTGTAAACTTCTTAAGAAGGAGAAGATATGTCACATTTACTGACAAACTTTCCTTCTTTGTGGAGCATTTTTCATAGGCTGCATTTCCTATCTAAGATTTTTTTTGCCAGTCCTGGGCCTTGAATTCAAGGCCTGAGCACTCCTTGCACTTTCTCAAGGCTAGAGCTCTACCACTTGAGCCACAGCACTACTTCTGGCTTTTTCTGTGTAAGTGGTACCAAGTTGAAACACAAGAATACTGGTAGTCTGGCTGTTCTGGAAGTAAATGTTATCCATGGAACTGTAGCATGTGGAATGAGGTGCCTGTGAAACACAAGGTTTAGAAGGAAAAATTAGCCCTTGACACTAAACAAGGGACCATTTCAGGAGCTTTCCTCTTTCCTTCCTTCCTTCCTTCCTTCCTTCCTTCCTTCCTTCCTTCCTTCCTTCCTTCCTTCCTTCCTTTTTTGCTTTCTAAACTGACATTTTAAGCTTATTTTTATTTGAAAATGCTAAAAGCAGGGTTACAGTTGCATAAGTCAAGCAAAGAAGATATTTTCTTTTGAGCAATGTCACTCCTTCCCTTACTGTCTCCCAGTTTAGCACTCACATCTCACCCATTGTGAGACAGCATAGTTCATTTTCAACACAGTGTCGAAAGAGTACCACTGCTGCATTTGTTTACTCATTATTCCTCTATTTCTGTGCCCCCTCCTTACATTCCCAAAGATATAGACAAATGAAACAAAATGGAAAGAAAACAAAAACAACAAGGAAGAAAAAAATCCTCCAAGGGCTTTCTTGCAATAGGATGAGTTGCTGTGAGGTCTAAATGTAGCAACCAATAATTCACCCAGCAATCTAAACATCTAAAAGTGATGACTAGAGAGCCGAGAGTTTGGCCTAGTGGTAAAGTGCTTGTCTAGCATGCATGAAGACCTGGGCTTGATCCCTTGGTACCACATGTGTAGAAAAAAGCTGGAAGTGGTGCTGAGGCTCAAGTGGTAGAAGAGCTCTAGCCTTGAGAAAGTCCAAGGACAGGGCTCAGGCCCTGAGCTCAAGCCCAGGACTGGCAAAAAATAGAAAATAAAATAATAACTAGACATGTAAACAATTAGGTACATATGAACTATCACTAAGAGCTAGCCATCAGGCATTAGAAACAAAGCCTAGCTGTCTCAAATGTTGCCTTTAAGTGAAAAAGACACAGATATATTCAATTTTTTCAAAATATCTTTCATAATGAATGAAGTTCAGAATTAAATAGAAAAAGGAAAGCTGTAATAACAAGAACAATTGGAAATCTAGAAAATGAAGCATATATCTGCTTTTAAAACTTCAACAAGAAAGCATCATTTTTCATTGCCTCAATAAGTCAATCATTGGACCCAGAGTGTGGCCTAGTAGCAGAGTGCTTGCCCAGTATGCACCAAGCCCTGGATACCACATACACTGAAAAAAGCTGAAAGTGGTACTGTGGCTCAAGTAGTAAGTAGAGCGCTAGCCTTGAGAGAGCATGACAGTGTCCAGACTTTGAGTTCAAGCCCAAGGACTGCCAAAAAGGAAGGAAGGAAGGAAGGAAGGAAGGAAGGAAGGAAGGAAGGAAGGAAGGAAGGAAGGAAGGAAGGAAGGAAGTCATCCTTATGACATGTTGATTTTGAACTTTTAACCCACAACCATAAAAGAACAATATTTTATAGATGTTTTTGTTGCTGTTGTTATTTTGTGCTAGTTCTAGGGCTTGTACTCGGGTCTGGGCTTTGGAAATGTATATGAAGATAATGACTTTAAGATATTATTTCAATAACATCTTCTAAATTTTATGAACAAAGCAATTTGGTATTCTAATCCACCGCTTAGTCTCCTGCACATTTGTTAAAATGCTATTGTCTTTACGTAGTTGAACACAGGAGTTGCCATTTAACAAAGAAGCTTCTGAATGCAATATATATTGATCTATAT
Organism: Megascapheus bottae; assembly: GCF_031878675.1. Taxonomy (NCBI): domain Eukaryota; kingdom Metazoa; phylum Chordata; class Mammalia; order Rodentia; family Geomyidae; genus Megascapheus; species Megascapheus bottae. The sequence goes on from NC_143515.1 coordinate 45,093,395, forward strand.
AATCATTTTCAAAATTCTCCCATCCCTCCCATATAACCACCCCTTCCCTCACTCTTCTGAATTCTTAGGATCTACATTATATTCTGGACTTCTTTTATCTCTCTCTTTTCCTCTGCCTTTGTCCTCTCCTTTCCCCCTTGACACCACCACACCTTTTTAACTATCTTCTTCCTAGGTTTTTATTTTCTTTGCCATTCTAAGGAATTATGCTATCTGAGGTCTTCATCAAATCTACTATACATTTAACTATATCATTTCCATTAGAATTTGGCTCAATGTAGAATCAGAAATAGATGACAGCCTCATATATTGAATCAAGGGTTTACCAGGTATTCAGAATACTTTGAGAAAGAAAGTTCAAAGCCAATCTGGGCATTAAAGACCATGAGACTCTTAACCTTCAATTAACCACTAGAAAACTAGGAATGAAACTGTGGATCAAGGTGATAGAGCACTAGCCCTGACCAAAATGCTCAAGGACAGCTGCCAGGCCCAAATGCAAGCCCCACGACTGAAATAAATAAATGCATAAATATATTTATCCATCTCTGTGTTATAAAGAAAATAAGAATAAAATGCATAATATTATAAAGTATATTACAGTCTTTTGCCTTCTATTTTTAATATGCTAAAAGATCAGATCTGGTGTATCAGGAAGGGTTGCCTCTAGTGCCTGGTAATTAAAATTAAATACTGGAAAAGCTCCTTTGGAACAGTTCTTAAAAATCAATCATATTTAAAATCAGAATACATTTGTCAATGTTCTCCTTTATAGATCATCCCTATTATGCACAATTTTGTTTGCAATTTTAGCATTTTGGTCAAAGCATCTAGGAGTCCTGGAGAGATGTGTTTTCCATTAAACTTATCCCTCTTGACATTCTTAATGGCACACCCTTTGTCACTTTGTGCTCAATGAGGAATTATTTCTGTTCTTTGGATTTTATTTCTGTATTCCTTCCATAACTACAGCAAATCTGAAGTAGACATTAGCATCTGCACTGGTTTAGATAGAAATGCCTCAAAAAAGCATATAAATACCTTTGATCAGAAAGTCTTTGTACCCAAATGCCCACTTGCCTATTTTGTTTTAGTTAATAAGCTTAATTCAAAACATATCTTTCCTGAGAAAATCTTTCAAGAGTTCTATAGATTAATAATAATAGTTACCAGAAATGGAAAATTTCATCTGAGAAATAGGCATGTTGTATTTATAGTGTTTGTAGTCAATGGTCAAATTTTATGAGGGAGAATAAATATTAGATTGATAAATTCTTCCTTTATTAAAGGAGAAGCTTAAACCTATTTCCATGTATTCAGATCACTCCACACAATAAAACAAGCCCAAAGAAACCACAGCTGGAAAAATGGGAAGATAATTCTATTGAAAAGGTAGTATCATTAAAGTACATAAGCAAAATCTTATAACCATAACAAAAAATAGTTGGAAAGTAAGGAAGTGAAAGAATTAAACAGTTCAAATTTGAAATTAAAAAAGTATCTTTTATAAATGAGACTTTGGGAAATATCACCATATCTTTTTTTCTTGTTCTGTTTTGTTTTTATTTTGCCAGTCCTGGGGCATGAACTCAGGGCTTGAGCACTGTCCCTGGGTTTTCTCAAGGCTTGAACTTTACCATGTGAGCCACAGCACCACTTCTGGCTTTTTCTATGTATGTGGTACAAGGGAATCAAACCCAGGTCTTTGAGCATACTAGGCAAACACTCTGCCACTAGGCCAAATATCACCATATTCTATCTCTACTTTATATGTAAGTGATGTAAATATAACTACGTAATATTTTTCCAATTTTCAAAATGATAGAAATATCTAACGCAGTATAAGCCTGGGCTTATAGGGAATGTCTCACAGGGAGTCCAGAATATCTCTCCTGTATCAAAGCATTACTACTATAAAGCCTCAAAAATCTCATTAGCCAATATTCAAAGTGAACTTTGGGAATGTTCTTTCTACAGCTGTTTCTAGGCTACTCTCTCTTTCCCTTTGCTTTTCTCATATCTTTATCAGCACACACACATCACATCAATAAATTAATAATTTCATAGCTTTCTACATACATGTTCTGAGTATTGATGCTTTCACAAATAAATCATTTTATTTATTTAAGAAAAAATGTAATAGCCAGGAGCTGGTGGCTAAGACCTGAGGATCACGGTTTGAAGCCACACCAAACAGAAAAGTTCATGAGATTTTTTTTTAATCTCCAATTAACCACCAGACTACTGAAAATGAAGCTGTGGTTCGAGGCTCATGCTAGCCTTGAACACAATAACTCAGGGACAGAGCCGAGGCCCTGAGATCAAGCTCCAGGTGTGGCACAAAAAAGGAAAAAAAAAAAGTAAAGAAGCAAACAAATAATAGCAATCTTTTTTAGGAAGTAGACTATAGTTTTATTATTTACATCTTAAAGCTACAGCAAAATTGTCGCTGCCCGCCGCAAGGACACATCACTTCGGAGGCGGACTGGGAATGATCACAGACTCAAATCGCTGCAAGCAGAGGTCATTTATTTCTCTCTCCTTTCTTCTCTGCCTCTCTCCTTTCTCCTTCTCTCTTCTCCCTCCTCTGTCTTTTCTCCCTTCAGAAACCCCACACTGTTTATAACCTTAAGCAGCCAATCACAGTAAAGGTCATCTGCAAAGCAGCAAACAATCCTGGAAGAAATCTAGCGATCCACTCTATCCACAAGCACGGAAGAAATAAATCAACAAATGCAAAGAAACTTCCTGGTCAGCAAGTACTGACTCATTAGCGAGCTGCCAGGTGCCATCTGATCATCTTACTTCCTCAGGAGGCTGAAAGCAATGTCTCCAACACAAAATGAATGCAAAAAATACTGATAACCACATATATTCCTGGAACCTAAAAGAACATTTTTGAAAAATCAATCAATAGAATCCCCTATGTGAACAGAATAAAGTAAAAACAATATTACATAGCTATCTCAGGAGAAAAAGTTAAGGAAATGCAGAACACACTCATACACTGACTTACTAATCAAGACTTAAAAGATGGCATTCTAATAAATGACAAATACATTAAAAACTGAAGCATATTTTTATAATTATTTTGGACTAGAATATTCAATATTACAAGATTTTTCGAACAAAGTAAATATTTTCATTCTCTGAAATACCTTATTGTTCCAAGAATCATTAGAGACTCTTCTTGCAGGAATGTTACAACCATTTGTCTCCTTCATGGAAGAGGCACATTTTTCCATCACTGTGATCACAAAGGGTTAAAAAATTTATTTTTACCCCTGCGTGGAAGGCATGGATTTCAACATGGGAGCCTTTTCTTTTCTCTGCCAGGTAAAATTCATTTGCACTAGCAATACTGAATTTTCTCCATCTCTCAGGAGGCATGGGGTCAGGCAGCTGTCCAGCTCTTATACAAACTCTCAGCTTAATAATTTTTATATTCCCTTCTGCAGTACACAGCTGCGTGTCACCTGCCTCCCTCTTCTGTGTGCCACCAGACTGGAGCAAAAAAAATGGTGCTGCTACTGACAGCAATAATAAATTGTATCTCTAATCCAGAAATTTTGTGTTGGAATTCCTGATCAATTACTATCCCTCTAAAACGAGGGATGCCTTTTCTAAATGGCATAAACTTAAGCAATACATAAAACTAGTTGCCACAGATTTCTTTAAATATGCCTTAAACATGGCCCATTTTGTGCTGTGGTTTAAAATAATACTTTCCTGTTGCTATAAAGGTCATGTACAGAAGATTACAGTTCCATAATTTAGGAGAACATTTCCTTTTGAACATTGTTACAGCTCTCCCTCTCCCTCTCCCTCTCCCTCTCCCTCTCCCTCTCCCTCTCCTTCTCCCTCTCCCTCTCCCTCTCCCTCTCCCTCTCCCTCTCCCTCCCTCCCTCCCTCCCTCTCTCTCTCTCCCTCCCTCCCTCCCTCCCTCCCTCCCTCCCCCCCCCCCTCTCTCTCTCTCTCTCTCTCTCTCTCTCTCTCTCTCTCTCTCTCTCTCTCTCTCTCTCTCTCTCTCTCTCTCTCTCTCTCTCTCTCTCTCTATCTGGCTCCTTCCTGTCCTTACCCACAAGTTATGTAGTTCATTTTCAGCATAGGGTCTAGTAAGTACCACCACTGCTTCCTTTGTTAGACCTTCCCCCCTCCATTTTTGAGTGCCTTCAAGTTTTTAAGGAAAATTAAACTTTATTACCCTCTAAATACTTTCTTGTTTCAAACAACATTGTCAGAATGACTATGGAAAAAAATCACCTAAAATGTATTAAATTTTGATATAGAAAAAAATCTAATATAAATGAAAAATGATATGCTGTATTTTTGCTAAATTTTCAATACTTAAAAAAATGATCAGTTTAAAGTCATGAAAATTTAACTCTGGAAGATGCTGTATAGTTTATAAATATCTATATAAATAAACTTCACTGTGAGGGAAAGAAACTCAGTGCTGTTTTGGTTCATTACTGAAAAGAAAGTAAATTTTTATTTATAAAAATATTTGAATATATATAATAAAGTAAACTTCATTCTCTCTTTTGGATACTAATAAAAATACTTGGTAATTTCCAGTATTTTTTTTCCTTTCAGTCCTGGGGCTTGAACTCAGGGCCTGGGAGCTGTCCTAGGCTTCTTTTGCTCAAGGCTAGCACTCTACCACTTGAGCCACAGTGCCACTTCTGGCTTTTTCTGTTTATGTGGTACTAAGGAATTAAACCTAGGACTTTAGGCATGCAAGGCAAGCACTCTATCATTAGGTCACATTCCCAACTTTCCTAATGCTTTTCTGGGCCACTAGGTTAACCTCCAAACATGATCCTCATATATCCATCTCCTGAGTACAGGGATTACATACAGTCAGTCACCACCAGGCCTGGTCTCTGTAGCTGTTTAAAATGTTTTAATTTTAACTTTTATACTAGACATATAACAATTTAAACACCAATATTACATTGTTAGTCACCATTTGACTATGTAATTAGTTTTATGCTTCAAGTTTTATGCTTTTGTCCTACTATTTACTATCTTTATGTTTCAGATTGATGAACTCCCCTTGTCAGGCCTTGTAAAATAGGACTGATATTCATGATAGTTTTACTAGATCCAATATTATTGTTTTTTTCTGCTTTAAATATGTAAGATTCAACTATATCCTGGTTTTTCCCAATTTGTACTGTGAATTCCCCTTGAGTCTAGTGTCTTTTATCATCTTTATTACTTCTTGAGTCCTTGTCTTTGACTTTTAGCTGTTTCATTACAAAGTCTTTTGGTGTCATCCTCTTCGATGTGATTCTGCATCTGGAGTTTTGAGCTCTGTGAATAAGCTTGTTTACAAATTTCACTAGTTTTGAGAACTTCTGAGCTATTATATTTTAAAATAAGTTGTCTTTTTCTTTTTTTGCATTGTATTTATTTATTTATTTTTCATATATTTTTATTGTAATTAATAGAAGGGTTTCATGATATTTGCCAGATAGATGGTGCATTAATTCCCATATATTGATACCCTTTCACATGTCTTGGTCCCCATTTCCCTTTTTCTTTTTTTCTCTCATTTTTTACTATTATAGGAAGAGATAGCTCTTGATTGTCCTATTAACTTTTGCAGACTGTCTTCACTCTATTTCTCCTCTGACTATATATGACAATGATGTGTGTTTACAGATTGTATCTGTAAACTTGCCCATCTCTTCAATGCTGTTATTTCCTTTTCCATTTTACTTGTTACAGTCTTTCATGCCCAAATATCTGTAGGAGCTTTTCTGAATTATTTCTACTGCTTTTGAGAACTGCTTATTGTGTTCATAGCTTTAGTGTGCCACTTTGTTTCTATGTTCCAAAATTCACTGAGCTTCCCTTAAGCAATTACATTGAGGGCTGGGATGTAGCACAGCACTTGCTTAGCAAGTTCCATGCCCTGGGTTTAGATCCCAGCACCAAAAAATAAAAGACAAAATCCAATACATTGAGTTCTTTGTCAGGTAATGCACCCATTTCCATTGGAGGGGCTATGAATTAGTGATACCTAATTGATTTATTTTAGTGATGATATGTTTCTTTGTTAGCTCATGTTTGCCTTGCATTGTTGTGCCTGAATTTGACAAATTACTTTGTTTCAGGCTTGAGACTGGTTTCAGTGATGAAATGCCAAAATGTTGTCTTTAAAGACTTACAGGTTATTTCTTTATGGTTATTTCTTTAATGATAGTGCTTTCTTTTTTTTCCAATATTTTGGGTAACATACTGTCCCTCTCCATTGTACAAATGGAGGCTATTATTTAAGTTATATGTTAAGTTATAAAATATCAGTAGACAGAAACAATAAAACTAAAACAATAACTCGCTACTAATATTAAAAGATTATGATGTGATTTGTGTCAAATAAAAGCATATTGAGATAAGCGAAGAGGGCAAAGCAAAAAATTGATTACCCATTCTTGACTACATGTCAAAGTTTATCAAAAGAGTACAAAATATTTACCATCTTTTCCTTTATTGTTACTAATTTTCTGACACCAATCCAGAAAACTGCACTGTATGAAGTTTTACTTCATACTTCATACAGTTTAAAAGCAAATATCTCTCAAGAACACCTATGTAAATAACCTTAATAAAGCATTGGAAAATTTAATCTCACAATGTAAAATATGCTACCTTTTGACCAAATGAAGTTTACTCAGGAAATCCAAGGTTTATTTAACATTTCACCGTATAAACTGAATAAAAATAAATGAATGTATGATTATTTCCCTTACCAGATTCAATACCCATGTAAACTAAGAACAGAAACTTCCTTCAACTAATCAGAGAACCATAAAAAATCATTAGCTTAGCATTGTAATGGCAAATATTGACAGCTATTCCCATAAAAATCTGTAACAAGGTAAAAATGGCACAAAAAAAGGAAAAGGAAACCAATTGCACAATAAATAAGCTGTGTATCATAACAATTGAATCTACAAAAACATATTAATCTTTATCCTCTATAAACATTTTCTGTTGATGCAGAAAATTTGATAAAATTCAAAGAGAAAAATGAGAAATTGTTAATGTGCAGTGCAGATGTTTCCAAAATTTTCTTAAGAAATTTTTCATTAAGGAAAACACAGATACTAATCAGATGCCTACAGATGGCTTCCATATTAAATAAGAAACAGTGCCAGAAACAATACAAAACATGACATTCAAAGGACTTCCCTTATATGTTTGTGTTTATAAAATATTTTCCTTACTTTACTGTCACAAACAGTCTGTAATGTCAATTTCTTTGTTTATTTTACTTATATTAATGGCTTAGTCTGTAGATAGTACACTAAACATTACATTCTAGCAAGCTCATATTAAATTGATTTAGTTTTAAGTAACTTCTCTATTTTTTTTTGCCAGTCCTGGGCTTGAGCTCAGGGCCTAAGCACTGGCCTTGGACTTTCTCAAGGCTAGAGCTCTACCACTTGAGCCTCAGCACCACTTCTGGCTTTTTTCTATGTATGTGGTACCGAGGAATCAAACCTGGGTCTTCAGGCATGCTAGGCAAGCACTTTAACCACTAGGCCAAACTCCCAGCCCCACTTCTCTATTTTTATTATGCATTTTGTTAACTCTAGGATTATGACATTTACTAATAAGTATACATATCAGTGTGTGGACATGAGTGTATGTGTGTGTGTGTGTGTGTGTGTGTGTGTGTGTGTGTGCACAGACCTAGTAAACTACTTTTGCTCTGAAGAAAATACTACCTTTTTGATAAATAAAGTCAGCCATATTCCTGGTTTTAATTAAAACTATAAAATTCTGTGTGGAGAATTGTTTTAAATATCTTTCTAGAGTATGTGACAAGTCTGCATATTCCAGGTTTCTACACCCCTTGTCAAGCTAGACATATTTCTAGCTACAGTAATTAGCTAAGACTCTTCTTGGGTCCACACTTGAGAATTAATGGTAGCACCATTAACAGGAAGAAATAAAAACCCACAGTCTGAATTTATTTCTTCACACTCTTTCATGGATTGCTTAGCCTCCAACACAATCTGGTCATTTCCTCTTTACATATACCAAACCTTTGCTAATAAATGACTTGTTGCTACACAAACGTTGCCTTCTTATTTTCTGCAAAGTAGCTTCAGCATCACTCCACCTATTACTTATAGTTGTCTCACAATTCTTCTTTCACCAGCGGGAGTGAGCCTGAATTAGCATAATACCTTTAACCTGAAATCTGCTTCTATCCTACTTCCACCTATTTGAACTCTAGACTTGTCACATCTAATGTCTTAGATAACTATGTCTGGATGCTAATGGGAATCTTAAACCAAACATTGACAAAACAAAATTTCACTGATATTTATCTTTATCACTTAATTGCCATTCTATCCAGTGTTCACCATCTTATAGCCTATCCTGTTGCTGGGACCATATTGCAGCAGTTACTCTAGTTGACAATTTTAGCAAGTGTAGCCAACTTGTCACAAAAATATTCCAAAGTGTTTAGCCAGTCACCTATTTCTATCAGCTATTTTCTCATCCTAACATTAATAAAAAACATAAGATAGTTCTCTTCTCAACTAATCTTCTGTCTGTTTTCTCAGATGGCTCTTCAATTTATTCTCCATGTAATATCCAGTCTGGCTCCTTTTCACGTGCATATAGGTATACTCACATATGTAGTTCTATTCAGAATTACATACTTCATTAAATTGAAAGTCCCTAATAGAATCTAAACTCACTGGGTTGGACTACAGACTCATCAGGAGGTTTTCTGCCTATTGTATCAGCAATCATCATACCTTTGTCTTTCCATTCCATAAACTAGGCTTCTTATCTCCTGCTCCCCCCTACCCACATAGGCCTTTCTTGGTCTTCCTCCTATAGTATCTGCTTCCTGACACAATGTCTTTATCATTCTCACAGACTTTGTTAATGTATGAAATGTATTGTTTATTTTTTTACTACACCCTTAATTTAAAAAGAGTAAAGAACTCAGGGACATGAATAATGTCTAGGGATGGCTGATGCTTACATAACACTATTGATAAGTCATAAGGTACAATTTTACTCATTCAGGAACAAAAATGTGATGCTTAAACTTTTGCCTTGTCACTTGAGTTTAATATATTTCAGTCTCAAAATTGGCTCTATCTTAATAACATCTAGGAGCTTTTATAATATATATATATATATATCTTGTTTTAACAATAAAAATCTTATTTCACTTTCCTGGACTATGATACTTTGGTATGTTTAATACTTTGGAATAGCTTTAAAAACTAAATGTAATATTTAGCAATAGGTGGTAACTATGTTCTAGATATCTATGTCTGTTTATTGTTTTAAATAATACCTATGAGATTGTTTGATAATGTAAACTAGTAAAATTACAAATGGTTATGCAGTTTGAATAACCTTAATAAAAGTGGAATGAATCTTTAAATCATTTTGCAAAAGGACTTTGTATTTCTCCTAGATTTCTTACAAAACTTAAACATTCAAAGTTATTTTACTTAAAAATATCCCTAGTAAATTGGCAAATACGTAAATAGAAATTTATTACTCTAAAAACCAAATGCCTGAAGGGAAACATGACCATTCTCATTTTTTATCACAAGATGTTTAATTGCTGGTTTCTAGTCTGTTTCCTATAAAAATAAAAATCATACCCAATCCACCATCAGAGAAAAAAAATTGTGTTTTAGCAAATGAATTAGTTTTCTAGCCATAAAGATCACAAAATATTCCTGACATTCTCATTTATTTCTTTTCTTCTTCCCTGCCTCTTATAAATAGCATAATAGTTAAAAAATAAAGGACTTGCAAGCCATGAAAATTATCCATTGTTTTACTTTCATTATTCACTGAAAATTTCTTAAAAACCCTTAATTTCTTTTGACCTTTCCATCCATTCATCTTTCTTTTCACTGTAATTTAAGTGTTTAGTGGCATTTTATTTCTCAATCTGGAGAGATGTTAGGATGGTTCTACTTCCTTGTGCAATTCCTCTAAATGTACCATATAATATGACATCTGGAAAATGAAGTGCCTTGGCTATTCTAAGGTAAAAAAACAGATTGCATTAACAAGTCATGTCAACTCTCCATCATAGCCCAGCTAGGAATGCATAGTTTGCTTCTAAACCATTACTTTATAGAATGGAGCTTCTTTAGGTGAATCTCTCTAAACAAATTTATCAAGGAAATATAATACAGGATGATTGGTAGTAAATAAAAAAGCAGGGTTTGTCGGGATGCGTTCAGTATTATACAGAATGGAAGGCATGTTGTCCTGGGGACTTTGACTATGACCACATGTAGAGCTGGCCCTTCACTTCTTACCTCTGCTTTTGATCATCATTTCACCTTAAATATGTTTCTTGTCTGGATCACATTATATCTTCACTGCAGAAGTAACTGAGACATATAATTGCCTAATGTATATCAGCTAATTCCCAGTAAACCTGGAGTTGCTTTGAAGACTGATGCTATAGGGATAGAAGAGAAAATCCCTACCTTCTAGAAACTGCAATGCAGAAATGAATAAAAAATGTAGGTAATATACCAAAGACAAATGTATACACAAGGGGATCTGAATCTACAGAATACTCTTGAACCCCACGGAGGCCTTACTAGAGGAGGTGCTGCCTGAGATTAATCATGTAGCTCAGCTACGACAGGTACAAACCTCTATGAGACACAGATTTCCCCTTTGGGACAAAATAATTTGCTTGTGGCCCTGGAGCCATTTAATTATCCCTCCTTAATCACTGATCCTGATATGCAAGGCAAGGCATGTATTCCTTTATCTTTTTCTTTGTTGCTTGTTGCATTTACCTATTGCTCCTTATCAAATTAACCCCAAAGATAGCCACTTATAACCAACACCAGCTATTTTCTGAGGGTCAGGAACTTGAAAATGGCCTCATAATTTTTCTAAGATTTTGCCAGCCTACTGACTAGGACTATTGTCAATTATGACTTGAGGGCCTACTTCTAAAAACACTCATAGGACACTAGCAGGAGACTCGCTACTTTCCAATGGTCATAGTACAAGATTCTTTGTACCAGGTTGAATGATCCAAAAAGGGAAAGCCATAATACCACCTATCCACTCTGAGAAATAACAGCACTTTCCCAAGTCTAATCAATTGCCCAGGTTTGGAGCAATCACACAGGTGCGAATACAGGAAGTTGGGGATCATTTAGGGGAATCTCAGAAACTGATTATTATGTGAGTTAAATTTTTACTACTAGTAAACTGAATGCCAGTGCCACTTCTGGCTTTTTTGAGTAGTTTATTGGAGATCAGAATCTCATGGAGTTTCCTGCCTGCTCTGGCATCAAACCATGGTCCTCATATCTCAGCCTCCTGCATAACTAGGATTATAGGCATAGGCCACCAGTGTCCAGTCCCAATTAATTCATTTTTATTCAAATATGTTAATATAACTATTCCTAGTAGCAAGTACTTGATTAAGAGCTTATAAAGAATATTTATAAACAACTTAGTTGAATTTTTTCCAGTGTAATTTAATATATGCCGAGCATTTACTGCCTGCTGGCATTGCTTCAGTGTTTGAACTAGTAGACCCACTCAGTCCTCCCATCAGCACTCTGTTAGAGAGCATCCCACAGAGAGGTGGTTGACTCAGGTCACTGTGGTGCTGGCTTTCAAGCGGAAGACCAATTCCATGTCTCAGCTCCCACCATTTCAAAATATAACACTTCAGGCTCATCAGCAGAAGTTTGGGTTATGTCCTATTGCCAATTCTTTTAGGGGAAAAAAAGTAATAATACATGACAGTCAGAGACCAAATGCAGCAGACATTCAATGGAAGTGCAAGGTCCTCCATCCTCATATCTGAGTTGTGAACTACAACAGTCCCCGGAGTCATAACAAACTCACCTCAGGTCAGCAGTGCATAATACAATATAATCAGTGCTACCAGAGATGCGTGGCCATGGCACCACTAGATATCGAAGGAGGAAGTACAGTGTTCTGTGACCACGCTTTACCAACAGGCTCAATGGCAAGTTCAAGAAAAATATGCACCTAAATTAAGCAGGACATAATTCTAGGGACTTTTTAAAACTCCTCATGACAAAATATTCACATCATCATTTCTGATTCTCTACTTCCCTTCTATAAGGAAAACGCTAATCAATAAAATTTAGATCATAAACCCTTTCCTAGCTAAAGGAATAAATAACTTACTTAAGTGATCCTCTCATGAAGGACAGTGAAAAAGAACTAAATAAAAGGATGAAATGGTGGATTTAACAGAGCTGTTGTTGAAGACAGGCATAATTGTATTCAAGAATGGGAAGGAAATGATTGACTGATGGTGAGAGAGAAAATTTCAGTAAACAACTCAAACTGAGTTTAAAAAGAAATTAGAAAGAAAAGCCTGAAAATTAAAGTAGTTGAAATGAATAATTTATTGAATCGGTTTGGCACTAGCATATAATATAAATAGAATATAAATTCTGGAGAGATTGATTCTATATAGAATATATAGAATCAATTTACTTTCTGCAAAGGCATCAAATTCATAAAGAGTGTCTTTTCAAAAACAATATTGTAGCAACAACTTGATGTGTGAATGGGATAATTGAGCCTATCTGTTTTCTTCATACTAGTCACCCAGATTAATTTGAGACAGACCATACACTAAAACATCAGGGCTACAACCCTACAGCTTCTAGAAGAAAAACATAAGTGATCATTTAAAACACTGAGAATAATGCTGCAATGAACATTTTTGTGCTAGTGGATTTAGTATGCCCTAGTTTCTGGATGGTTGGGTAAATGCCAAGTACTGGAATTGCTGGATCATAGGGGAGCTCTATGTTTAGTCTTTTGAGGGATTGCCATACTGCTTTCCATAGTGGTTGAACGAGTTTGCACTCCCACCAACAGTGTAGTAGGGATCCCTCCTGGCCACATCCCCTCCAGAATCTGTTCTTATTATTTTTCCTGATCCTGGCCATTCTAACTGGAGTGAGGTGGAATCTTAGAGTTGTTTTGATTTGCATTTCTTTTATGACCAGAGATGTTGAGCATTTCTTCAAGTGTCTATAAGCCATTTTTGTTTCTTCTTCAGAGAAGACTCTCTTTAAGTCTTTGGCCCATCTTTTAATGGGATGGTTGTTACTTTGGAGATTAGTTTTGAATTGATTCAATTTTTTGAGCTGTTGATATATTTTAGATATATGGAACCAACTTAGATGTCCCTCAGTTGATGAGTGGATCAACAAGATGTGATATTTATACACAATGGAATTCTATGCTGCTGTCAGAAAAAAACTACATCGCCCCATTTGTTAGGAAATGAAAAGACCTAGAAAAAATCATATTAAGTGAAGTAAGCCAGACTCAAAGGAACTTAGGCTCAATGGTTTCCTTCATTTGTCATAATCAGTAGAAACCTTGGGCTCTCCTAGCAGAGATTTGCAATAGAGCAAAACCTTGATACATAAGGCCATATAGTATGATGCTAATTGAAAGCATCTCTAGGATATAGAAACAAAAGCCATATAATGAATGATTGTTGTCCTTAATGTACTATGTTATCTCTCATCTCTTTTGCTGTCCCTTGGTTATATCATATTGTTACATTATCTCACTTTGTTATCTGATATATTGGATATATTTGTATTTGGTTATTTGAAATTGGATAGGGAAGGGGGGAAAACCAAGATGGGGGGGTAGGGAGGAGGGTAATGGGGACCAAGACATGTGAAAGGGTATCAATGTATGTGAATAATGTACATTCTATCTGGCAAATATCATGTAACCCTTTTATTAATTACAATAAAAATATATTAAAAAATCACTGAGAAGACAAAATTTCATCACTGAAAGCCAGGCACTGGCACCTGTAATCCTAGCTACTCAGGAGGCTGAGATCTGAGGATCACTGTTCAAAGTCAGCCTAGGCAGGAAAGTCTGTGAGTCTCTTATCTCCAATTAACCACCAGAAAACCAGAAGTCATACTGTGAGCTAGCCTTGAGCTGAAGAGCTCAGGGATAATGCCCAGGCCTAGAAAGCAAGCCCCATAACCGACAACCAAAGAAAAGAAAAAAAATGATCACTGAAACAAAATTAAGAGTGACCATCAAGATTAAAATAGTCACACCATAGGTGCACACCTAAGGACTTGAAAATCATAGCCAGGGATGGGAAGAAAATGTCTACAATCTAATTCAAAGTACTTGGCTATCAAGAATAGGTCAAAATGGGGCTGGGAATTTGGCCTAGTGGTAGAGTGCTTGCCTAGCATGCACGAAGAACCGGGTTCGATTCCTCAGTACCACATGCATAGAAAAAAGCTGAAAGTGGTGCTGAGGCTCAAGTGGTAGAGCTCTAGCCTTGAGAAAGTCCAAGGACAGTGCTCAGGCCCTGAGCTCAAGCCCAGTACTGGCAAAAAAAAAAGAATAGGTCAAAATGAATTCTGGAAATGGTAATCAAAACAGCAAGCTTCAGCCACCATTTTTCACTCTGTTGCTTTACCTTTCTGTGTATTTTATAGAGTTTGCTTGATCTGTTTATTTTTATTATTCCTGTGTATGCAACTATGACTATTTGCACAGAAAACCATATTGCATATTGTGCTTCAGCCATATTCCTTCTATAAGTATCAGCCTCTATTTATGAAGACAGAATATGTGTTTTTCTTGTCTTGGGACATCATAGAGGTATCTTCCTGAATTTATGGCTCTCATTAATTCTCATGAATTCTTTTTTAGCCAGGGTACTTTCCCAATGAATTCAAAACCTTTGTTTTTTTCATCAGGCAAGAAGGTGAAAATTTTAAATTTAGGTTCAGCAGCTCAGAAAATCTGAACAAAAAAATATACAGACAGTTTATTCCAATGCATTGAACCCACCGTCCACCTATGACTCTTGCTTTTATGATTTCCTTTTTGTAATATATAATCTTTCTTCCTGCCTACCCAAGATACATTCAGCAGGGAAAACCTGAGACCATCATAAAGTCATTGTGTGTAATCCTGGCACATTCTGAGTAGGAACTCACACTCACCCAACAGCTACACAAATGACTCTTGCTGCACACGGCTCTGATGCACCTGCTACTGCATTGCATATTGGGAGACCAAGCACTTGGTCTCCTATTTGCTCACCTCTGATACATGCCCAGGTCCTTTCCATGACTTACACTAATTTTCCTATTTCAATCTTATATTCAGGACTCTTCAACCTTCGCTGTACTCCTTTACTATTATTCATTATTCATGCTTTCCCATGAACTTTTTGTCTAGAAAATTTTGAAAATAAAATACTACAGTGAAATTTGTTAAGGACACTGTCTCTATTACTGGAGCTCTCATGCTGCTGTGCTTTCTCTAAGAATGGTATTAGAATGGCAAGGTATGTTTTTTAAGGTAAGCTTTGATTTATTTTGTTTGTACATATGTGACTGTAATGCACAATTTCAAGACCCTTGTTCTAGGACTTTCCTTACTGACCTCTATGGCAAAGGTTTTGCGTGTCTTTAAGTTATTATTGTGAGGAAAGTTCAAAGAGGGTTCTCAATATACCCGGCCACAGTTTAGTCTAATTTTTAATAATAGTATAGCTCTTGCCAAGGTTTTTTGTTTTATTCTACTGATAGTGGAATTTTATCTCAAGGCCTGTACTCATTCCACTTGCTTACTAAACTGTAATTCTATCCCTTAAGCCATGCCTCCCTCCAGCCCTACTTTTTGCTCAATAGTTTGGAGTCTTACAGACTTTCCTCTCAAGGCTGGCTCTGAACCATGATCCTACAGGTCTCAGCCTCCTGAATAACTAGAATTACAGTCATGAGCCATCAGTGCCCTGCTTTTCAGTCATATAAAACAGCAAATCAATTAGATATATTTTGGTACTGTTTGTTTTAAATTAAAGAGTAAATGAAATAAAGGAGGAAACAAACATCAATAATAGATGTTCAACTGATTAAAGTGATCTTAATTGTCATTTCATTGATATTTTGATCAAAATGATCAATAGCAGCACAAGTAAGATCATCAAAAAGTAAGTTCATCTATACCTATTAAAATGTCACCATAATGCCTATTATTCTGTTAAAGAAGCAAAGGTTTTAATTTCCTTGGGAAATAAAACAAATTATTCACAATCTGAGAGAGAAAGAGAGAAGGAGAGAGAGAGAGAGAGAGAGCGAGAGCGAGAGAGAGAGAGAGAGAGAGAGAGAGAGAGAGAGAGAGAGAGAGAGAGAGAGAGAATTGCAATGCTCTCTGTTGTAAAGTTTTAGGGTTGAGTGCCAAATCTACCCATGATCTAATCATCAGGGGTTCTTTTCCTCTCACACAAAGGCATGATGTCTTTTAACAGTTGCATGGTGTGGGGGATGGAATCCAGAACCTTGCACAGGCTATGCAAGTTAGGCAAGTGTTCTATCTATCTATCATACCTTCTTCATGAATAAAATCAATGGCATTTCTAGCATCTGCCTCCATTTACTATTTTTACAAAACTTTGTACAGTCATTTCATGGACACACTCATTCTGGTAGGTTTTTAGTTTTCACAGAAAAAAATTCCCTCTTAAATAGATTAGTGCATTCACCATTCCTGGCAGGTAGGTACAATGAATCAATGATGTGAAAAAGGAGGTGCAAGAATCTTTTCCCCTTTAATAGACACCTTAGCCAAGTCCTACAATATCCAACAGACAGTCAAAAAATTTCCCAGGCTGTTTTTCTTGAATTAGAAAAAAATCTATATCTCCTTTCTCATCATCTTCTTCATTTTAGGTAGTCAGTATTTTCTTTAAAAATTATGACTTTTCCTTGGATCATGCTAACCAAAATTTCTATTTTCTGTTTGAAGAAGGTAGAAGCCTGTGCAAACCCAAGGACTTTGATGTTTATCCTAAGTGAAAAAATGCATTCCACATAATTTGAACAAACAAGTATCCAGAGGTCAAGAAACTCAGAAGCCAAATTTCTAAAAGAAATTTGAACTAGAAAAAGTGAAGAAAGAGTGACATTCTACAAAAAAGAAATGTATGCATTACCTAAATTGTGAAATGGTAATCCGCTGTACAATACTTTAATAATGACAATCAAATTCTATTTTGAAGCATTAGCAAACATTCACTGTACATGATGGGGCTGTTTCTTGAGCTGCTCCCATCCATGTATACGAGTATCCTGACCCACCAAGCCAGCCCTGTCCATCTGCTTCCACACACTATGTGTCCTCCTTAAGAACAATTTTAATAGGTTTATTTTGCTGTTCTCATCTTTGCAAGTCAAGTTCTAGAGCCACATTCACCTTCCCCTCTCCCCTTTGGCACAGCCTCCTACCAGTAGAGCCTGCAATTTGTTAACATACTTATTTACACATAGGTGATTGGATGAAAGACTCATGTCAATCACAATTGTGCAGAAATTGGTATGCTTGTGGTCCCTTTATATTTCCTTTTCAGAGGACGAAGACCCTCTGTCCTCTATATTTTCATTTCTCTATGCCTAATGGAAAAGCCTCAGTATCCTTCCCCAGCAAGACAGTCTCTTAGCTTTTAATTATTTATATATATTTTTGGTCAATTGTGGGTCTTGAACTTAGAGCCTGGGCACTGTTCCTGACCATTTTTGCACAAAGTTAGCACTACCACTTTAAGCCACAACACCACTTCAATGTTTCAGGTGAGTAATTGGAAATAAGAGTCTCACAGACTTTTCTGCCTGGACTGGCTTCAATCCTTGATCCTCGGGTCTCAGCCTCTTGATTAGCAGGGATTACAGGCTTTCTGGGAACATTCATAGGCTAGGGGCTAGTCCACACTTCTTGCAAGAAGCCACACAGTAATTATTTCAGCCTTTACACACAATATGATCTCTGCTATAGCTACACAGTTCAACCACTACACACAGAATACAAAGGAATGAGATAGTTATATTCCAATTGACTTATTAAGCAAGGAAGAAGCTGCAAGCCACAGGTTCTCAATGGCTTTTCTAGGCTATCAGCTCTTTGGGGACAAGAGAGAAAAATCTTATTGACACTGGTCTACAGAAAGGACTCTATGTGTTGCTATGTGTTACAAGCCACTGATTTTAAGTCAATAACATTTCCATGGGCCTAATTTAAATAAAATAAACTAATTCTTGAAGTGTTATAGTGTAATTTTCCCTTTGTGGACTCATTTAACATGTCTATAAGGGTCTTAAAAAAAAACTATTTTAATTATTAAAAGAACAGGGTGATTGGGGCCATGTATTTGAGGAGAAGAATTTAATCTGGTTAGTTGACACAGAGCATCTAAAATGTATTCTATATGACAACATAATTTTCAATAATATTCATATTATCACCAATAATAATCATTAGTTTCTTTATATATTTTTTACTTCTTAAACAACAATTAAAAGTTGAAATGTTTCCATTTTAAAGACATCCAGATTCAAGTATGTATATATTAACTACAAGGCTCATTGAGAAAGAAAAGATCTCATAAATTTTATTTCATTTCATGCTTTCAAGTTTCAAACAAAAGAAATCAAGTGCTGTATAAAATGACAAGATGATAGGAGTTCATCTCTTTTTCTCCAATTCAGTAATTACTGGACTATCACTGGTTATTGGCTATTTAAACAGAGGAAGATGTAACTCCACAGGAGTTAGAGGAAACAGCTTTGCTCAAAGCCTGGTCTTAATTTCTAAAGCAGTAAAATCTGCATGTATCAGCGACCAACTGTGTAGCTAGAAAGTCTTCAAAAGAACTTTCAAGTAGAACAAAAAGCCCATTAAAGGATTCTGAAAAATGTGAAAATTGGTGTGTGTGTGTGTGTGTGTGTACTTAGAAATCAGAGCCTAAAATTTCTTGAAGAGAAGGCTATCTTACCTTAACACAGTTTAAGACTCCAGGTTCCTGGAGAGTTACCAAAAATCATTAGGGTTTTAAAAAATATATATTTATATTATTTTTAAGAAGTTGTATAAAGAGGCTACCATTCAACAAATCAGTTTATAAGTACAAGGTATCTTGATCAATATTACTTATTTCATCATATTCTCACACTTAACCCTCCCTTAAATGTTTTAGTTTAATTAGATGTGCATTGAATATTATGACTGCATTGATCATTAGTTTTATCCTTAATCTCTTCAGATGTAGGTGGCCCTGGAAGGGCCATATCTGCTCATTTGTCCTTCACTAGACACTTGTCTTGACTTTTCAATACCTACTACATCTCTTACCCAGAGAAATCAGGGATGAGGGCTTCAGGTTCTAAATATAAACTTTAAAGGATATTTGGGAAATGACTATAGTCTTTAATTCTGATATTCTATACTTGTATTACCATTTCAAAGCTGGGGGAGAATATGTTTAGCTATAACTGAAGAAAAAAGGAAGAGAGAGAGAGAGAGAGAGAGAGAGAGAGAGAGAGAGAGAGAGAGAGAGAGAGAAAGAGAAATAAAGATTGAGGGAGGGAAGGAAAAAAGGAAAGAAATGGAGGAAAGAAAGAGGGAGAGAGATAGAAAGGAAAGAAAGAAAGAAGGAAGGAAAAGAAAGAAAGAAGAAGAAAGAAAGAAAGAAAGAAAGAAAGAAAGAAAGAAAGAAAAAAAGAAAAAGAAAAAGAACAAACTCAGAAAGATTGCAGCTCTACTCCATTTGAGGCAAAAATCAAGATTGCAATTTCAACAAAGTAGGTTCATACTATAGTCCCAGTTTCATGGGTGAGGGGTAGTGGGATCACATTCTCAAGTTAGCCCTGGAAAACTCATGAGACATTATCTGAAAATGTAGGTTACAAGCATTGCTAAGTGGCAGAGCATTGGCCAAGCTAGCATTCAAATCCTAGTGCCAAAAAAAAAAGTGAAATCGATATAACCATGTTATAAAATGATGTGAAAAACATGAACTTTTTGATAAGATGTAAGATTAGAGATGTAAGAAAGCACTTAGAAAAAAGGAAGAACTTTATCAGTTGAACAAATAGACAATATAAAATTCTAGTTGAGATAAAGAATATTTGAATTATTCAATGATGGTCAAAGACATAATTTTTACCTGCTTTTAATGTATATTAATACTAAAAGCAGGAAACCAAACTGAAATATAGTGGACTCTATGCAGAGCTCAGACAGTATAACTTTTACAAAAACTAGTTTACAACCCAACAAAATCAACATCAGGAAATGGGTATATCCAAGAGGAGGTAGGGCTAAGGGGAGCGGGGAAGATGAATAAAGAGGAGAAAGGGGGGGTGAGAATGCAGTCAAGAGTTCATTGTATTTACCACAAAACTACGGAAAGTCATGAAAGGGCTGGGAGAAAGGGGATGAGAATATTGAAGAGATGACACTGATCAAGGTACATTGTATTGCTAAACTGCTTTCTTATATGGGACCTCCTTTGTACCACTACTTAAAGCTAATTTAAAAAGAATTTTTAAGGGCAGGTAACCATTCTACAGAAACATTTCTTAGCTGGGTAATAAAAGCTCAGTAGCCAGGCTATAGGTACAAGCTCTAGGAATGACACCAAAAAACAAATAAGCAAATACATAACTAAAAAAAGAAAGAAGGATGAAAGATGAAAAGAAAATAGTATTTCTTTGAATACTTTGACAACATTTAGAATACTACTCAGTACATCTTTAGTATTTGAAAAGCTGTTGGATGAGCTGGTGTCAGCAGCCCTCTCTTGTAGCTACACAGGAGGCTGAGATCTTAAGATCTCAGATCAAAACCAGCCTAGGCAGGAAAGTCTCTAAAACTCTTATCTCCAATAAACTGTTCAGAATAAGCTGGAAGTAGTGTTGTGGCTTAAATGTTAGAGTGCTAGCTTTGAGCTAAAGAAGCTGAAGGGCAGCATCCAGACCCAGAGTGTAAGGCCCAATGAACTGAATTTTTTTTGCCAGTCTTGGGCTTGAGCTCAGGGCCTGAGCACTGTCCTTGGACTTTCTCAAGGCTAGAACTCTACCACTTGAGCTTCAACACCACTTCTGGCTTTTTTTTTCTGTGTATGTGGTGCCGAGGAATCGAACCCGGGTCTTCGGGCATGCTAGGCAAGCACTCTACCACTAGGCCAAACTCCCAGCCCCCAATGAGCTGATTTTTATAAAGGTATGTAATCTTTTTTTTAGCTGATTGACTCTGTCTTTAATTTTTTTAATTATTTTTTTCATATATTTTTATTGTAATTAATAGAAGGGTTACACTTCATATACATTGATACCCTTAAAGGTATGTAATCTTAATAGGCTTAAAGAGTGATTCCTCAGGGAAAGACAAAGGAATAATGCCACTCACAGAAAAAAGACAGATGTAACATGTAATGAATGATGAATGAGAATACCTCCTGAAATTCTCTGCAGAAAGATGCCTAAGTCACTGCAGTGGTTCTTGGGTTACCTTTGATGTTCTCTCCTTGTAAAAGTGCTTTGTCCTAATTTTTTTCTACTTTAGATTGACAGACATGCCTCCATCTTTGAAGGGAGAAAAATACACACCTCACTATTTTTTCCCAAAAGTTTATTTTTCCAAAAGTTAAAAGAACTGAAAGAAAAACTCAAGTAAATTCATAAAGACACTTAGTAAGAAAAAAATTAACTAGGAGCAGTGTATGAATGTGGCTCTTGAAAATATATTCTTTAGTGTAGAGCATATTTTATTAATCATAAAAGCTTTGCTTTATGATTTTAGAATTATTAAATACATCTAATCATTGTTTCATATCCTACCTAGATGAGAATTCTATCATATATAGTATTTTTTAATTTATTTTTTTTCAGTGAAACTCCTCTTAATTCTAATGATAATTTTTCTTAGGGTCCACTATTCTAATATGTGATATATCCACACAAACTTAGTTTTCCAATTAGTGTTCTTGTACTGTATCTTTTCCAATCAATAGCAGGCAAATTTTATATGTCCTTCCACATAAATACATGTGTTTCTCTATGTATATATATATAAACTATAAGTAACATAAATGTGAAATTTTATTCTAGTGATATTTGTCCTTAATTGAGACAACGCCTAGAACCACAGAATATAATCACAAAACAAACAACAATGTCAGTTTTGCCTAAGAAGCTGTCAGAAATGTGAATTCTCACATTACCCATTTGTTCCAGAGAAGAAAGCAAGCATTTCTGTAAAAATTTCCAAAAATACCCACATATTCTGACTAATCTGGGGCCTGAGCATGGGCCAAGACACATTGTAAATAATTAATATTGATGCTACAGTAAGTAGGTTTTAACCCAATGTTTTTGACTGCTTTTCTAATTCTAATTAAAATTAAACTAAGAATATTCAAAGCACTGTTATATTGAGCTAAAGAGAGGAAGCTGTTAGAAATTAAGGGACATTTTTAACACTACATTTTTGGCCATGTGTTAAATCGATGAGAGATTGGTTTTAGTTTATTTTTAAAGAAATAGCTAGCTTGAAAGAAGAAGGAAGATGGTGCCGAGACAATAGGGATGCTGCCTAGCTCTCTCTCACAAAAAGAGAGAACCAGGGAGTCCCACGAGCCAACTACCTTAAGAAATCCACAACAACAAACTCAAAAAGCAACGGAGAAGGACTCAAACCAGAAAAGAAATCCAGATAAAGCTCACATCCAACTTTCTCAAAGAATTCGGAACACGAGGACCCCTCCCCACCTCTCTCCTCTGGCTCCAAACTGCTAAAGCCGCGGAAAGCAGCAGCTGGCGCCGGCTCCATGCTGGAAAAGGGCGGCGGGCGCCAGCTCTAAGCCACGAAAAGTGGCGGCAGTGGAGGGCGCCAGGCCGGGAGCCCAACTGCTGCAGAAACCAGCACAGAACCAGGCCAGCGAACGGCAGAAGCAGCGGAACTCAGACGCGGAACCAGAACAGCAAGCAGTGGAAATCAGACGCAGAACACAGGCAGCGGCTGAGACCCAAGGGGAGTGAAAGACTCCCCACCAACGTAGAGCACCCTCAGACGGACACAGAGGCGTGAGTAATACAGCACGTCCCCAAACACATCAGGAAAGCAGAGAGGGTACCAAGCAATAGAACTTAATTCAGACCCCTCCACCCTGCCCGAGAAAGACTGGCGGGAGCAGGGGGACAAGGAATTTAGAATCCTGTCCCTTCCCTCAACAGCCCCCGCCCTCAGGCCATTGACTGGAGATTGATAGGTGGGCTACCTAAGACTCAGCACCCCACCAAGGGAGGCGGGGCTGTCCCAACTCCCACCCGCCCAACAGGCTCAAACCCCAGCCCTCTGACTGGAGACTGACAAGCAGGTGGACCCTAAGACTCAGCACCCCACCAGGGGAGGCGGAGCGGTCCCAGCTCCCACCCGCCCACCCGGCTCCTCTCCCAGGCCACTGGATCTGGAGAGTGGAGGGCACTGGGACCCTGCCTTACAACAGCGGGTAGGAGGTGCGGGAAAATAGGAGCCAGCATCTGCCCCCCCTCAATTCTTGAGCAGGGCATCCTCCAGCTGGGAATCCTGAGCAAGACAACACCGAGGGGCCCCCCACAGTCACAGACTCTGACAAAGCAGTGGAAACACAGCAGGGATCTGAAGGGCCAACCAGCAGCCAAGCTCCCCTTCTGAGAATCAAAAAGGCGCTGCTCCGCCCTTGGAGCCCACATACTCAGCTGGGCCCCACCCCTTGGAACAGAGGGGTCTCCTGCTGGTCCTGCTGAGAGCTCCTGGAAACTCTCAATGCCCAGACCCTTGGCTTGGGGCCGCCCCTGGAAGCAGCACAGGAAAACGTCTGCCAACCACGCTCAGACGGAAGCTCGCAGATCCAACCCATGGTCCACTGTGAGACCACTGGTTGGGCTAAGAGCTAGTCGTGCAGCAACACATAAGTTTTATTCTAATACTTTCCAAACTTTGTACTCAAATACGCTACCTACTTACCAACTTAGGTCAGTTATCCTTACGCTATACCTTTCCCTCATTACTACAATATTCTTACACTCCTACGTTAATCCTCTTGTACCTCCCCTGACTTCTCTCATTCTATTTTTCTATCTCTGGACCTCTGTTTCTCTTTCAACCCTTATACTGCATGGATCTACACTTGATGGCTGTTGAGCAATACTGTATATCTAGGTGTTTAATTATTCTCTAGGCTCAGAGGGACTTAAAGACAATAGGGATTGGATTGAGAGGCTTATTGTTTTGGGTATAAATCGCTTATCAGTGGATGTATTAGACTGGTCTGTAACTGCACAAAAAGAAAGAGTGATAACACCAATCAAAACTTGTGAACATCTAGTGTCTGCCAGCTACAGAGGTCTAGGTTGGTTATATCTGAAAAACTATAATCGTGTTTAGTATTAATCTTGCTCCCATTTTCAAATGGGCAGAACAAGAAACTCAAGAAAAGTGTCAAATCAAGAAACAACATCCCCCACCCAATGTAAACAGACAATGGAAGAGTCACTGGCAAACTGAGAGGAGAGTCTTCCAAGTGCTATACAAATGCAATTGATAAACATCATTAATGAAAAATGTGAAAATATAAAGAAAGAGATAAGGGAGGAAGCCATAGCTGAACAAGAGGAAACCATAAACAAGGTGATAAGTGAAAAAGAAGAAGCCATAAAGGAGGCCATAATAAAGGTTTTTCAAAGAAAGATGGATGAATTCATAGAATCCACAAATAAAAAGGTGACTGAACTCCAGCAAATGTTCAAAGAAAATAAAGCTACTGAGCTAACCACTCAAATGGAAATCAAGGAGCTAAAGAAACCTAGACCTCTAAAAGAAGAGATGCAAGACATCAAAAATGAGCAATTAGAAGGAAGGGAGATGAAAAATAAAGTAGATAGCTTTGATAGCAGGTTAGACAATGCAGAGGAGAGAATTTCCGGGGCTGAAGATTATTTAGTTATCATAGAGAAAGAACAGAAAATGAGTCAATCCAAATCTAGGAAAAATGAGAGAGCGCTTCAGGAGGTCCAAGATACAATTAGGAAGCCTAATTTAAGGCTAATTGGTATTGAGGGGGGCCTGTAGAAAGAGGTCAATGGTATTGGAAATATACTTCAAGGAATCATCTCAGAAAATTTCCCAAATATCCAGAAGGGCAGGCCCATCCAGATACAAGAAGCTTTTAGAACCCCAAACAGACCTGACCAGAAAAGAACATCCCACCGCCACATCGTAATCCGAACTGGATCAATAGAAACCAAAGAAAGGATCCTAAAGGCAGCCAGGGAAAAGGGATCAGTAACCTATAAAGGAAAACCAATCAGAATAACCCCAGATTTCTCAGCAGAGATCATGCAAGCAAGAAAGAAGTGACTGGAAGTATATATGTCATGCCCTTAAGTCAAATAACTACCAACCAAGAATACTGTATCCAGCTAAGCTCTCATTCATAACTGAGGGAACAATAAAAACATTCCATTCCAGGGAAAAGCTGCAACAATATGTCGCAACAAAACCAACACTACAGAGAATTCTCAAAATCTTCTATACATAGTAAACCAAAATAAATGCAATATAGGGAAAGAAATGGCACCTAAACAGCATACCATCTAAGGACCACAAGAACTGTCAAGACACAGGCCCTAATAAAAGCTTTTAAAAATGGTAGGACCTAATAAATATCTCTCAGTCCTAACTCTCAATATCAATGGACTTAACTCTCCAATTAAACGGCCTAGGCTGTCTAGTTGGATCAAAAAGCAAGAGCCATTGTTCTGCTGTCTTCAAGAGACACATCTTACCCAAAAAAAACAATCATCTTTTGAAAGTGAGAGGTTGGAATAAACTCTATCAAGCTAATGGCCCCATAAACAGACTGGAGTTGCCATCCTCATATCAGATAAAATAGACTTCAAACTAAAATTAGTAAGAAAAGACAAAGAAGCTTACTACATACTACTAAAGGGATCTAACCTCCAGGAAGACATAACGATCCTAAATATTTACATACCCAATCCCGGAGCTCCGAACTTCATCAAGCAAACTTTACTTACACTGAAACCATATATAGATCGAAATACAGTTATTGTCGGTGACTTTAACATACCGCTCTCACCTATGGACAGATCAACAAGGCAAAAACTCAACAGAGAAACCTTAGAACTGAACAACTATATAGACCAACTAGATCTAACAGACATCTGCAGAATATTCCACCCAGCAACTACACAATATACGTTTTTCTCAGCAGCACATGGAACATTTTCCAAAATAGATCACATCTTAGGCCATAAAACAAACTTGGTCAGATTCAGAAACACTGAAATTATTCCCTGCATTCTCTCAGACCACAAAGGCATCAAATTGGAACTGAGCACCCAACTCCACCAACGAAACCCCTGTAACTCATGGAGACTGAACAACACATTGTTGAATCACCAATGGGTCATCGAAGAGATCAGAACAGAAATCCAACAGTTTATGAAATTTAACAGTAAGGAGCACACAAAATACCAACTCCTTTGGGACACAGCAAAGGCAGTACTCAGAGGAAAATTTATAGCGCTGAGTGCCTACAACAACAAGTTGGAAAAATTGCAAACCAACAAGTTAATGTCTCACCTTAAGCTCCTGGAAAAAGAGCAACAAACCAACCCTAATCCCAGTAGAAGAAAGCAAATAATTAAAATCAAAGCAGAATTAAATGATTTGGAATCCAAAAAAACTATAGAAAGAATCAACAAAACAAGGAGTTGGTTCTTTGAAAGAATTAACAAAATTGACAAGCCCTTAGCAAATCTTCCCCAAAAAAAGAGAGCATATCGAAATAAACAAAATCACAGATGAAAATGGTAATATCACGACAGAAATTACCAAGATCCAGAATATCATGAGGGAATACTTCTGAAACCTTTACGCCAACAAATTTGAGAATCTAGATGAAATGGATGAATTCCTAGCCAATATTAACATAGCCACACTGAACCAGGAAGAACTAACCCAAGTAAACAGGCCTATTTCAAGCACTGAAATAGAAATGGCAATTAGAGAACTTCCACCTAAGAAAAGCCCAGGGCCAGATGGATTCACAGCTGAATTCTATAAGGTCTTCAAAGCAGAGCTCACATCAATACTCCTCAAGCTCTTCAACAAAATTGAAAATGAAGGTTCTTTACCAAACTCATTCTATGAAGCCAGTATAACCCTCATCCCCAAACCAGACAGAGATTCATCAAAGAAAGAGAACTATAGACCTATTTCTTTGATGAACATCAATGCAAAACTTCTCAACAAAATACTGGCCAACACTTTACAACTACTCATCAAAAAAATTATACACTATGATCAAACTGGATTCATCACAAGGAGGCAAAGCTGGTTCAAGATACACAAATCAATTAATATAATTCAACACATCAACAGGAGCAAGGACAAAAATCACATGTTTGTCTCAATAGACGCGGAAAAGGCATTTGACAAGATCCAACACCCCTTTATGTTAAAAGCTCTGGAGAAACTAGGAATCCATGGAACATTCCTCAATGTAATAAAGGCTGTGTATGAGAAACCCACTGCTAGTATTACACTTAATGGTGAAAATCTAAAGCCATTCCCTCTAAAATCAGGAACGAGACAAGGATGCCCACTCTCTCCACTCCTCTTTAACATATTACTAGAATTCCTAGCCAGTGCAATAAGGCAAGAAGCAAGCATAAAGGGGATCCAAGTAGGGAAAGAGGAAATAAAACTATCCCTCTTTGCAGATGACATGATTCTGTATTTAAAGAATCCTATAGACTCTACTCCCAAGCTCCTTCAGCTGATCCAAAACTTTGAAAGAGTAGCAGGCTATAAAAATCAACCCTCAAAAATCAACTACCTTCCATTATGTCAACAGTGAGAGGAACGAGGCAATAAGCAGGAAAGAAACTCCTTTCACAATAGCCTCAAAGAAAATAAAGTATCTAGGAATTAGCTTAACAAAGAATGTAAAGGACCTTTTTGATGAAAACTTTAAAACCCTAAAAAAGGAAATTAAAGCAGAACTAAGGAAATGGAAAAACCTCCCATGCTCCTGGATTGGAAGAATCAACATTGTGAAAATGACAATCTTGCCAAGGGCTATCTACAAATTCAATGCAATACCCATCAATATCCTAATGGCATTCTTTAAAAAAATAGAAGAGGCAATCCAAAATTTCATATGGAATAATAAAAGACCCCGTATAGCAAAAACACTTCTTAGCAGAAAGAACAGCGCAGGAGGAATTTCAATACCAAACTTTAGACTCTATTACAGAGCTATAATTCTCAAAACAGCTTGGTACTGGCACAAGAACAGGCCTGAAGTCCAATGGAATAGAACTGAGGACCCAGATACTACACCACAGACCTATGGCCACCTAATCTTTGACAAGGGAGCCAAAAAAATAGAATGGAAGAAAGACAGCCTCTTCAAAAGTTGTGCTGGCAGAACTGGTTAAGCACCTGCAGAAAACTAAAGTTAGATCCTCCTTTGTCACCTTGCACTAGAATTAACTCCAAATGGATCAAAGACCTGGAGGTAAAAGCTGACACACTGAAAACTTTACCAGAAGGAATAGGAGATACACTAGGCCTCCTTGGCACAGGTAGAAACTTTCTTAATAAGGACCAAGAATCACAACAAATCAGAGAAAGGCTGGATAAGTGGGACTGCATTAAACTGCAGAGCTTTTGTATGGCAAAGGACATAGCTAGTAAATTAAATAGGAGGCCTACAGAGTGGGAGAAGATCTTCACCAACCAAACAACGGACAAAGGGCTCATATCTAAAATATATCAACAACTCAAAAAATTGAATCACTCCAAAACTAGTCTCCAAAGTAACAACCATCCCATTAAAACATGGGACAGAGACTTAAAGAGAGTCTTTTCTGAAGAAGAAACAAAAATGGCCTATAGACACATGAAGAAATGCTCAACATCTCTGGTCATAAAAGAAATGCAAATCAAAACAACTCTAAGATTCCACCTCACTCCAGTTGGAATGGCCAGGATCAGGAAAACGAATAATAACAGATGCTGGAGGGGATGTGGCCAAGAGGGATTACTACTACACTGTTGGTGGGAGTGCAAACTCGTTCAACCACTATGGAAAGCAGTGTGGCAGTGCCTCAAAAGGCTAAACATAGAACTCCCCTATAACCCAGCAATTCCAGTACTTGGCATTTACCCAACCATCCAGAAACAAGGGCATACTAAATCCACTAGCACAACAAAGTTCATTGCAGCACTATTCACCATAGCAAAGATATGGAACCAACCTAGATGTCCCTCAGTTGATGAGTTGATGAGAAACAAGGGCATACTAAATCCACTAGCACAACAAAGTTCATTGCAGCACTATTCACCATAGCAAAGATATGGAACCAACCTAGATGTCCCTCAGTTGATGAGTGGATCAACGAGTTGTGGTATTTGTACACAATGGAATTCTATGCTGCTGTCAGAAAGAATGACATCGCCCCATTTGTTAGGAAATGGAAAGACTTAGAAAAAACCATATTAAGTGAAGTAAGCCAGACTCAAAGGAACTTAGGCTCAATGGTTTCCCTCATTTGTCATAATCAGTAGAAACCTTGGGCTCTACTAGCAGAGCTCTGCAATAGAGCAAAATCTTTATACATAAGGCCATATATTATGAAACTAATTGAAAGGGCCTCCAGGATATTGAAACAAAGCCATATAATGAATGATTGTTGTCCTTAATGTACTATGTTGTCTCTCATCTCCTTTGCTGTCCCTTGGTTATCTCATATTGTTACAGTATCTCACTTTGTTATCTGATATATTGAATTTATTTGTATTTGGTTATTTGAAATTTGATAGGGAAGGGGGGAAAACCAAGACGGGTGGGGTTGTGGGGGGGAGGGTAATGGTACCAAGACATGTGAAAGGGTATCAATGTATGTGAATTAATGCACCTTTTATCTGGCAAATATCATGTAATCCTTTTATTACTTACAATAAAAAAAGAAATAGCTATTGCTGAAGACCTAGAAGTACATATGCTGGGAAGCCTGATGGTCATGCCTAATTCAGTTATTCACCAGTTCTTGTCTTTTATAAAAGGCAGCAATATTCTTACGAGTTTCTCTGAAAATGATTATAGATAGAGAGTGGTGTTGTGTAGAAAGACTCTATACCTGTCTCTCAGTTCTTTATCCAGTAATTGTCAGGTTGGCTTTAAAATTCTGCATATCACATACCGACACCTACTACTGGAAATCAGTCAGAAATTATGTTGAAAACTACTTTATGTGCTGGTGCAGCCAATTCTTTTAAAAAATGAAGGAAAAACTCTTTTTCTTTTGTGTATGTCTGTGCTGCGTATACATACAGTTGGTATTGCTGGTATGTTGCTTGCATATAGCTTTGAACACAGCTTTTTCACTTAAGACTGGTGTAGGCTCAATGGTTTCCCTCATTTGTCATAATTAGAAACCTTTGGCTCTCCTAGCAGAGATGTTCAATACAACAAAATCTACATACATAAGGCCATACAGTACGACGCTAAATGTAAGGACCTCCAGGATATAGAAACAAAAGCCATACAATGAGTGATTGTTATCCTTAATGTACTTTTATCTCTCATCTCTTTTGCTGTCCTTTGGTTATCTCATATTCTTACAATATTTCACCTTGTTATCTGATATATTTTATGTTTCTTGGCGCTTTTGCTCAAGACCAGCTCTATCATGTTTGTCTTTCGAGGTGGTTAAAAGATGTGAACTTCTCTTCTCTCCACCTCTTTTCCATACAAGATTTAGTTCAGAATGAGTCAGTTTGTTTAGATTGGAAAGGGTGTTTCATTTTATCAGTTCCCTTTATTGGTGCCTTACGCTCAGTTAAACAACTACCCACTTGAAATAGGAGAAACATTCTTAATGTATTACTTGATGCAGTGTCTAAACATACTTTATGGGGAAATCAGAAGTGGAAATAAGGGGCTTAAAATTTAGTTAAAATTATCTGCTCTGTTTGATAAATATGTGAAATACCATACTGATTTGTAAGGCTGTCCATATTCAACAAGTGAGTCCGCAAGATTACTATATACTATCCTGTGAATCATGTAGTTAGGTTGTTTTAAATTCATTTTTAAAAATTTCAAGTAGCAATTAATAGGATTTTGTATTGAAATAAACTGTTTTAGATATATAACTTTTTTTTTTCATTTGCTATAGTTGACATAAATGTGAACACTGAGAA
The DNA here is from genome assembly GCF_031878675.1 of Megascapheus bottae. NCBI lineage: Eukaryota > Metazoa > Chordata > Mammalia > Rodentia > Geomyidae > Megascapheus > Megascapheus bottae. Next base: position 45,124,547 of record NC_143515.1, read on the forward strand.
AAACAAATTGAATGACTAAGATATAATATTTTAATTCCTCCCAGAAATCTCTGATTAATTCTCTAAAGCCTGTATAATTCCTCGGCAACATGGAATTAAGATTTATTTTTGTGAAGAATGCATGCAATAACGGGGAAACATGTAATCAATAACAAACTAAGGCTTTATTTTTTATTGTGATCCTGGAAGAAAATGGTTGTCTGTGAGTAAATATAAGATGAGACCTTCAATAAGAAAAGAAAATAAATAATTTTAAAAGCCAAACAATGAGAGAACACAAAACCAAGTCATTTTAAGCATCAAGCAAACAAAAAGAACACTCCTCTTCTTCACTCACTTTCTACTTGCTATCACCTTGACAATTAGCTCAACACACTAGCCTCTGTTGGTAAAAAAAGAAAAAAAATGTTTTAGGGAGCAAGTGGACTGTGCTTCAGCTTCACAACTAAGCATGAATCATTGCCTTTGCTATTGCCCAATCTTTGAAAACAGCTGTGAAGACAGTTTTAATGAATGATAATTAAAAAACCATAAACAGCCATTTACAATGTGTCTCCAATAACAAATAGAACTACTTATTATTTTCAGTAGCTTGTCACCTCAAGGCGAGGAAAAGCAATAATAGTCTCTATTGAAAGTCATGGTGATTTTTTAAATATTAAATATTAGAAAACCATGTATTCTTCTGCTCTTCATTCCTTTAAATTCTAAGCATAAAGCTTCTTAGGTCATCCTTCCAAAAGAATATAATCAATGATACACAGGACTTGGGGCCTATAATTCAACGGACATTTAGTATTTTTTAACTCAATATTCTATAAATCTTACCGAAAAGCAAAAGAAAAAAAAACGGTTTTGAAAAGAGGAATATTACACTGCAAGATGCTTTCTTTATTTAATCATGAGAAAAGATGAAATGTAGTTGAAATGCCATATTGTACTTGATTTTCATGGTGTGACCTTTGTTTTCTAGCTAGAAGGAAGATTTACAGTGACGAGAAACTAGCTAGACTAATAAAGAACATGAAAGACTGTGGGAAATGATGTTGCCTTATCTCTTTCACTGAGGAAATATATCCCCAGGCAATGGAACAAATCCAGAAGAATCAAGTGTTGAGTAACATATTAAACACTGTGATTAAATTATCCTTAGCATGAATAAGATCAGGAAAACCAGATTGTTCTTTATATTAAAAATCATTCAAGTTAATCTGATGCTCACTTCTATATAAAGTTCTGTTATTATTGGTGTTGACTTTTTTTGCCAGTCCTGGGGCTTGAACTCAGGGCTAAGCACTTCCTTGGGCTTTTTCTCAAGGCTAGATATCTGCCAGTTGAGCTGCAGCACCATTTCTGGCATTTTCTATGTATGTGGTACCAAGGAATCAATCCTGGGTCTTCATGTATGCTAGGCAAGCACTCTACCATTAGGCCAAACTCCCAGCCCTGATTGTTGAGTTTTTAAAGTGAGTGATTTGCAACAAAATACTTTTTTTCATTAAAGAACAAATGTAGATTTGGGACAATAAATTGGCTTGCAAATACTTTATAAGTAGAAATTCATTGACAGGCACTTATATCTTTAAAATAATACAAAGCTTTAAGAGAATATTAAACTCTATGTTTCATTAGTCTAAAAATCCACAAGTGTGGATTCTATACATCTGTTCACTGCGTCATCATCCAACAAGGAAAACAAAGCACAGAAAAACTCCAAATCTGAAAAATAAGAGTTTTATTCTACAGGCCAGATGTTGGCAAGCACTTCCAATGAGAATAATGATAGTAAATATTTTAGACACTGAATAACATAGTCTTGTTTGAAACTATTCAATTCCTTCATTACATAAAAATTTTAACTATATCCTATAAGTTTCCATAAGAGTATTATAACACCATATCCTAAATTCAAAACTTCCTTCCTATACTCATTTGCCAATCCTTATTATTTATACATAATTGCTCAACCACTGAAAGGCATATAAAATTTCTGTATGAATTAAGCAAGCCAGGAAATAAAAACAATATAATAAGGTTTCTATATAATTTGATGAATTGAGTACCTCACAAACATTCCCACAAAACATAGAAACTAAAAAAAAAAACCACCTACAGCAGCTTTTAAATATTCTTTCAGTGTCAAAAGATACTCCTTGTTATATTACAGAATAAATCATCAATACAGTATTTTATTGACAATAAACGTGTGAGTCACACTTTATGGATACTCACCTTGCTAGCACATACTGACCACCCTGTGTTGGTCTGAATTCCATTGTGGTAATGAAATACCTTGAGGTAGTCAACTTAAAGAAAAGAAATTTTTGTTTTGCTCATGGTTTCAGTTCACAGTTAGCTGGCCCCATGCTCTGGTGGCTGTGATGAGGCAGTAAGGACCTCATGGCCTGGGCACATAGTAGTGAGATGTTCACAAGAGCCAGGAAATGAGAGGGATGGGAGTGGCAGGGACAGGAAGACAGAAACACACACACACACACACACACACACACACACACCACACACACACACACACACACACACACACACACACACAACACGAGAGAGAGAGAGAGAGAGAGAGAGAGAGAGAGAGAGAGAGAGAGAGAGAGAGAGAGAGAGAGAGAGAGAGAGAGAGAGAGAGAGAGAGAGAGCACACAGATTCTCCCAATCTACTCCCATGCATTTTGGGAACTTGGTTGGTTCCAATGACCTAAGGACTTTTAGTTCCCATTAGTCCCACAGTCTGGGAGCCAACTACCAGAGAAAAAAGAAAAGAAGATCTAAACAAGAGCTTGAATCAGTAATCAATATACTACCACAAAGAAAAACCTCCAAGTCCACAATAAAGAAATCCATCCCAACAGAGAGTGGTTGGTTAGACTGACTATGAGTGTTGTGGTATTGGGTTTTGCTTTGCTTTAATAAAGAAAATGTTCTAAAATATACCAGGCTTATGCATATCTGTGAATTAACCAGGCCATTTATTTGATCTCTTCAAGGTAAGTATATTCCAACATGATAAAGTTGTGTAAAAATTTAAATAAAAGTATTGACTTCAAGTAGCTTCAGATAAGATTTTAAAAAAGAGTGGAATAGACTAAATTACCAATTTAATTACATGTGGAAAATTATTATGAAGTAATACATAATTTTTAAAGATTTTCCCTTTAGGATGTTGCAACCCTCTCTCTCTCTCTCTCTCTCTCTCTCTCTCTCTCTCTCTCTCTCTCTCTCTCTCTTTTCTCTCTGTATATTTATATACATATATATTTATAGTTACTAACTTTACATAAACATAAACTTATGAAAACTTTATACTGTTATTAATATATGAGCACATTAAATTTAATTTTATTCATATGCCTCAAAATTTAGGCTTCTTCTTAAGTAAAGTGGTAATTTAAAGCATTCATGAGTCTCTAAAAATATTTCATTCATCTATCATTCCCATTGTTATGTAGCCCTAAATAGCCTAGCATTATTTTGTACAATTGTTGGAATGTATATAAAACTGAAGTATTTTTCTCTCTCTATTTTCTCCCCTAGAATTTGGCCACGAGAAGTAAAATAAAATAAAAAATGTACGGTGACATCTATAAACTAAAGCTTCCATCAAGTTTTAAGAATTTTCTAGGGTCACAATAAAATTTTATTCATATACTTGTGTATATCAAGTATCTTGTGTAGATAATTTCTTGTTCCTATGTCCATATGAACTTTCTCAGGCCCATATTCTTTTTCTAAGATGTTGAATAATTTGCTTAAATTCTGCTACTCTTATATTTCTTATTTATATAAAGATCATTATTGCTCTTCCAAAATTGAACTTTAAATATTCATTCACTCATTGTTTTGTTTCACTTGTAAATGAGTTCCTAGCTCAGCACAAGAGTTGCTAAATGTTGAATTAAGAAGCTTCCTGAGAGACAAATGGAAGTGAAGTGCAAGTGAGATCAGGCTAGCTACATATAGAGCTGAGTCACTGTAGGGATTCATGCCAGATTTAAATTCAAAGAACAGAGAAGGAAGGGAATCTGTGAGAAACCTACACGTAGCGGGGGCCAATGGCTTCTGGCTTTAATCATAGCTATTCAGGAGGTTCAAAGCCAGCCCAGCACAAAAGTCCCTGAGACTCTGACTGATCTCCAACTAACCACCAAAAAAGTGGAAGAGGCACTGAGTTTCAATGTGGTAGTGGTCGCCTTCAGCTGAAGCGCTCAGGGACAATGCCCAGGCCGAGTTCAAGCCCCTCTAATGACAAAAACAAAAACAAAACAAAACAAAAAACCTACATGCACACTAGAAAATTAATCTCCTCACAGTCATGGAAGGATGTAGTCTATTGCTCTATTTGACTTAACAACCAAAATGATCTTTGTGGGATACTTCTTGCCACCAACTGGAAAGATAAGTTTGGCTTTACATATCTGTGTCCTTCATCTTATCTCTGTAATACATGTGCTCTCATTCTCTAAAGAGGTCATAAATGATGAATTTATACTTTTATTCCCCAAATAATCCATTTGGCAGCAAGAGAATATTCCTATGGAGCACAAAATGTACATTTTATTTCCTTCACCCAGTGATAGCTCAATTTTGTTCACAGAAGCTTATCTTAAAGTAAGGTTTGAAAAATAGTTCATCAAAATAGTTTTCTTATTTATGTGAAATATAGTCTGTGTTGGTAAAGGGTAAAATCTGACTACTATATCCATAAATATCTCTGGACTGGGTGTATTTATCTAAATAAATGATGATCAGGTTGCTTTAAAGAGTTTTTTGTTTGTTTTGGTAAATCTTCAGAACCATGAATAGTACCATTCATAATTAAAATATATTTAGCTCTGAATGAAATGAAAAATGTATGTAAAATATGGAAAGTAGTACTTCTGGCTAACTCACGTTATTGTTTGTCAAATATCATTCAATATTGGTATGACTATTTAGCTCTTCAAAATAAAAATAAAAATTAGCAAATATTTGAGTCAGCCCTTTAAAATCTGTGATATCTTATAAAATATTAGTGTCACAGCAGCATTATTTCTTGAATTCACCCATGAAAAAGATCTTTACCCAAATTCTCAGTGCCAGCTCTGAATACTTCGGAGTAAGGTAAAATTTTAGTTGACAGCTAGTAGTGTGATTCCATAATAAAAAATGGCAGATAGACTAAATCTAATTTTGCAGGAGGCAGAGCTGGGTCAGTAGCAGAAGCTATATTTAGAAGTTAAACAGTGGGATGTTCAACGGGATAAATTATTTTTCTAATACATGGAAAGGTTGGTGCCTGTGGCTCACACCTGTTTTCCCAGCTATTCAGGAGGCTGAGATCTGAGAATCAAGTCTGAAGCAAAATCCAGCCCAGGTAGGAAACTTCGTGAAACTATTGTTTCCAATTAACCACCAACAAGAAAAAAGGAACTACAGTTTTGGTTCAAGTGTTAAAAACAGCACCAGCCTTGAGCACAAAAAGCTAAGGAACAGAGACCAGGCCTGGAATTCAAGGCCCAGGAATGTCTCTGTCTCTCTGTCTCTCTCTAGTCTCTGTCTCTCTGTCTGTCTGTCTGTCTGTATGTGTCTCTGTCTCTCTCTGTCTCTCTCTCTGTGTCTCTGTGTCTCTGTGTCTCTCTCTCTCTCTCTCTCTCTCTCTCTCTCTCTCTCTCTCTCTCTCTCTCTCTCTCTCTCCTTTCCTCCCTTCCTTGCTCTCTGTCTGTCTCTCTGTCTCTCTGTCTCTCTGTCTGTCTCTCTCTTTCTCCAAAAAATGCATGTGAAAAGAAAGGAAATAAAGAAAAAAAACTGATGTATTTATCTCTTTGAAAACAAATCAGCCCCTGCATGGTGGCTCACGCCTGTAATCCTAGCTACTCAGGAGTCTGAGTCTGAGGATCAAGATTCAAAGCCAGCCTAGGCACAAAAGAATCTGAGCTTCTTATCTCCAATTAACTTGTAGAAAACAGGAAGTGGGGCGTGGCTCAAGGATAGGGAGGTAGCCTTGAGCTGAAGAGCTCAGGGACAGTGTCCAGGCCGAGTTCTAGCCCCATGACACACAAAACAACAACATCAAAAATCAGATTATTTACCATAGCTAAGATATGGAATCAACCCAGATACTCCTCAGTAGATGGTTGGATCAAGAAGATGTGGTATTTGTACACAATTGAATTCTATGCACCATCTGAAAGAATGGCATCACCTCATTCATAAGAAAATTGAAAGACTTGGAAAAAATCATATTAAGTGAAGTAAGCCAGACCCAAGGAAACATAGGGTCTAAGGGTTTCCCTCATTTGTCCTAATAAGGACTCTCCGTTTGAGTTTTTACAATATATGAGTTATAAATTCTTTCTTTTTACTGAATAAGGATACACATCTGGGTGTTTTTCTTCATCCTACACAATGAAAAAAAACAATTTTCATGTTAAAAATTGATCCAGATGTCATGTAAGATAGGGAGAAATGTACATTTGGTTTGGATTTTGGTTTGTACAAGGCTTAACGTCAAGGTCTCCAATTCCCTGGCTACATGTTAGGTTACCTTTGCATTTTCCCATTGAGCCATCGTTTGATTAATGCACATCCATAAAGTTTACTACGAAGATGGCCATGATGGCTCAAAATGTCTTTGAGCAGAACAAATGAGACTTGGTAATTCAAGGCCGGTCCAACTTTAGCATCCCTATAGTAAGCTATCACATTGCTTGTGTTCAAATCTAGAGAAAATCAGATTTAGGGTAAACTTAAAAAATTCTTCTCCGCTGACTAATTCACTTCTACAATGTTTTGATTCAGACCTCATAATGTTAAGAAAGTTACATTTCCTGAGATGACTTAGCTCACAGCAGAGCCTAGTATTTTTTTTTGAATTAAGGAAAAAAGCTTCCCTAGAGTTACCATTATCTATAGTCACAGAGATAAGGTAAATTAATGGGGTTCTCCTGACAAGGAGGTCAAAGGAGCTATTCATCATAAGGCCTGGTATTTAAACTCTTAGCTCTTTAGTGCTAGAAGTCAATTCTACAGGCACTCACTCTGCTCTGAGTATATTATTTTTTTTAACCCAGCTAGTAATTATTTCTTGACAACTAAAGCAGCATGGATGAATTAAAGAATGGTTTATCTTTTTTATTTCTTTTTATCAGGACAGAACCAATGTTTCAATATAAAATAGAAACCAATTAATGCTTAATTTTACTTGATTACAAGATGTATTGTAGGTAATATTTAATTACTTAAAATGTCTCCAAACCTGAACAACACCATTCACATAGGCCAAAAGCATTTAGTGAACAAAATGTATATTTTAGTACCCATATCATTGTAGGAAAGTCACAAAGCAATCACTTTTTCATAATTAAAACTGAAGCAAGAATGATGTAGAGGAGACAGAAAATTTTATTACTTTTAATAAACATGAAAATACCATCCCCTGGTGATAACTTCAGTGACAAGGAATGGAAACTACTGCTATCAACAGCAGGACTTCCAAATGTAGATAATTACCTGCAATTATCAAGTTGTACTCTGGAGGAAGAATCATCTTGTGGGAACCAGATTGTTCCCTGAAGTGATGAAAACCCTAATAAACTCTCTAGAACCTCAAAGAACTAGAGTTGTAAAAATGGCCAACCAGATCATACCTACAACAGGGACTTCTTATATCCATTTTACCTTCTGTCCACAATTATTCCTGCATTGATTGATTGATTGATTGATTGAGGCAGTCCTGGGGCTTGAGCTCAAGGGCTGGACACTGTCCCTGAGCTAGCATTCTACTACTTGAGCCACAGTGCCACTTCTGTTTTTCCCCATGCATATGGTACTGAAGAATCAAACCCAGGGTTTCATGCATGCTAGGCAAGAACTCTACTACTAGGCCAGACTCTCAGCCCTTATTTCTGTACTTATGTTGATACCTTAAAGGTAAGTAATATGTTATCTTCCAGAGGCATCATGCCTCATAATAATCTGTCTTATTTCTCTTCCATATTTCTTTTCTAACAAACTTTCTTATTACCTTTACCACATTCCATGTCTTGGACTGAACTCAGTCTTGCAGAATGCAAAAACTGAGGACTCTCTGCTATCGTGTCTCATAAATGTCCTTAACATGGAAAAAAAATATGTTTTTTAGAAAAAAAATCTCCTTTATTTTACTCAGAATCATTCTTAAATAAATCTATTTCCTCTCACTAATTTCCTTACTAGAACATCTAGTTGCAGGAAGCTTAGTTTTCTCCTAAAAAAGGAGGTGGTAAAATTAGGGTCATAACTACCGTCTCTTTGCATATGAAAGGAAATTAGAAGAACATTTCAAAAAAAATGTCTTTTGTAATATGGTCTTAAAACATAGAATTTAAAAATACACACAAAAAACCACTTAACACAAGGCAAGTTAACCAAATCAATAGTAGAGATAGGTATTCCCTCCTAGTAAAATTAATTATATAATTTGACAAAAATTTGAGAATAAATGTATTTGAATTTTTACAAGGGTACATGAAAAACTATTACAAGTTTAATCATTACCGGAAGCAACATAATGACAAGTCTCACAGAATATTTATCAAAAGAAACCACATACAAAAATGATGTATTGCTTTAATCACATAAAGTACAAGCATGTGCACAAATAGTCTATGGTTTTTTAAATCAGTGCCGAAATCAGAAAGGGATTTTGGGGATAAGTGACTGAGATGAGCCCATGGAAGCTTCTGGAAATGCTAATAATTCACTCTGTTGTAATGTGGGTACATGTCATATGGGTGTATTCACTTTGTGAAAAGGCTTAGGTCTCTAAAATGATGTGTACTATTTACCCTAGTTAAATGTTACATCCTTAAAATTGAAATCAAACACATTTTTGCAATTTAAGATATTTTATGTTATATAAGTCCAATTGGAGGCCCCAGTGAAAACCAAAGGTATGTTGACATGGTTTGGGGCTATCTCATAAGTATAGTAAGAATTGCTAAGTTGAAAATAATAACTAAGCTAAACTGAAAGGAAAACAAAATAAACTCTTTATGAAAGAGTAACACACCTTGCCAAATATCAGCTATGTAAGATACTAGAAGGGAAAAAAGGCACTAGTCTGAAAGCCTCAAATTCCTTAATTTTCTCCTTATCTGGCCATGGATATATTTTCCCATGGACAATATCTGCCCATCTCTACATAAGAGTGCTGTAAAAGTTCAGATATATTCACAATCATATAAGAGAACTCTGATGACGATTGCTGTAAGAAAAACTAGGAGGAATTGATGGTAAGGTCATAAATATATTTTAGGAACTAAACAGACAAAAAAGAAGATCCTATACACCACCTTTGAAAATATCAAAACAATAAACAGACATTACATAATGTGACAATTCTTCCCTCCTGTTTTTGCTCTTCTATGGTTTTTGGCTTCATGTTTTGTCTATGTGTGCCAAGGGTTTTTTCGTTGTTGTTTGGGAGTTTGAGTTTGGGTTTTTTGGTGTTTTTTGGTTTGTTTGTTTTGTGCATACATGACAGAAAGTGATCACTCATACATAGCTCTTTTTTATTTTTCTTTTTAATTTTTCTTTTTACAATTCTTTCAATGCACAATAGAGTCAGAATTTTTTCATTTATTTTGTAATCCCATAAAGAGGAATGCTCACTGGAATAGAGTAGTTAGATTTTCAAAAGAAGCCAGTCAACTGTAGTTAGCAAGACAGAGTTGTGCTGCAGGAGGAAGGCTAGATTACAGCACACACACGTGTCTACTGTTGGGGAGAAGCCGATGAAAACAAAATCTTTCTCTGTATCCAGAGATGCAATATGAAGGATTGACTCCCACCCTATTTTTCTAGGTGCACACAGAGAAGAAAGAGTGGGCCAAGAAAGAGTAGGTGGGTCATTCATTGATTCCATTTTTTAAAAATGTTTGAGTGCTGACAACCTTTAAGTCTTTACCCTTTCCTGTCTCCTTTTCAGGTTCATCTAAGTAAGCCTGAAAGAAGGTCTGGAGCCCCCTTCCAGTTTGTCTGCCTGGGCTAACTTGGAACATGGATAGTCAGCTACTGGGATCCCACCTTTCTGAGTAGCACTAAGATTACAAGTGTGAGCCACCAGTACCCAACCTTAAAGTTCACTAAATAAATGAAGGAATAAATAAATAAATATATACATAAATTTAAAAAATAGTAACAGACCGGAGGGGAATCCTAGATTTCTCTTTTTTGTGATGTAATTATTTTTTATTCATTTAAATTGTTATTTTTAAGTAATGTATTCACATGGTTCAAAATTCATAAGAAAAAAAAATAAATTTCAACTGTAATAGGTTTTGTATTGTCACCTAAAACTTCCTGTCCACTCATAAAATCAGAAAGTGATTTTTTTTTTTGGAAAGATGTCTTCACAAGCATAATTAAAATAAGGCTGTAGATAAAAACCCTATCATGGAAAAACCCAAACACAACGATAGTGATCTCATTAGAGACAGAAAGTACACACACACACACACACACACACACACACACACACACACACACACACACACAGAGCCAGTCATCAATGGCTTCCATCTGTAATCAGAGCCACTTGGGAATTGAAGAATCACAAGTCAAGATCAGTTTAAGATACAAAAGTTAGATTCAGACTCAACCCATGGCTGGGTGAAGGGACACCTGTTGTCTCTATTCTTGAGAAATTTTGGAGGATCATCAGGCCAGTTTGGGCATCAAATGAAAGATGCTGTCTGCACAGAAGCAGAGCTGGAGGCAGTAGGATATGTGTGATTCCAGCAGTGATGAGACACCACAGAGTAAGAAGTGCAAGACCCTTTCATCAGACTGGCCAGAGAAACTCAACGGAAATGCAGCTCAATAGTGCTGCAAAACCTTAGCAAACATAAGGCCCTGAGTTCAAACTTCACCATTGCCCAAAATGACAAACCAGTACAGAGGGAGGGGAGAGAGAGAGAGAGGGAGGGGAGAGAGAGAGACGGAGAGAGAGGGAGAGAGGAAGAGAGAGAGAGAGAGAGAGAGAGAGAGAGAGAGAGAGAGAGAGAGAGAGAGAGAGAGAGAGAGAGAGAGAGAGACTACAAAACTAGTAGTTAAAGGATCTTGATAAGCCAGTAGAGCTCTGAGCAGAAGCACAGGCAGGTTTCCTCTTATAGCCTGCAAAATCCAGAGTATAATCATGGGACAGAAGCCTGGGTTTTAAAATCTGTTTTGTGGAGCGATGGGAAGATACCTTTCTCCTTAGTTAAGCGCCACCAAGTTTGTAATAATTTATGACTGCAGTCCTAGAAATTAATAAGCCAAGGAAGGAAGAAAATAGACACAGAGGCCAGCTGGAAATCTCTTCCTGCCATTTGTGGTTCCCTTATAGTAAATCTTTTATTTTAATGTATAGAGGAGTTACAGTTATATCCACCATATAGAAGGTGCATTACTTCTCACACATTGATACACCTTTTCATGTTTTTGTCCCCATTTCCCTCTCCTCACCCCCTCCCCTAATTTTCCCCTCCTATTTCAAATAAACAAGTAAACATCTATATAATATACCAAGAAACAAAGTGGGATACTATAACAATATGAGATTAACCAAAGGTCAATGCAAGAAAAGAAGAAAAAATCATAATACAATAAGATTAACAGTCTCTCATAACTAAGCTCTTGTTTCCATGTACTGGAGGTCCATTAATTTGGCTCATCCTATATGGCCTTATGTATCTAGGGTTTGAGTTATTGTAATTCTGTGCTAGGAGAGTTCTAGATGTGTACTAATTATGACAAATGAGGGAAATCTTTGAGCCTATGTTCCTTTGGGTTTGGCTTACTTCACTTATTAGGATTTTTTCCAAGTCTTTCCATTTCTTTTCAAATGGGGAGATGTCGTTCTTTCTGATTAAATAGAATTTAATTGTGTATAAATATCACATCTTGTTGATCCAATCATATACTGAGGGGCATCTGGGTTGGTTCCATATCTTTGCTATGGTAAATAGCACTGCAATGAACATTGTTGTACTAATGGCTTTCCTATGTCCTTGTTTCTGGACTAATGTGTAAATGCCCAGTAGTGGAATTGCTGAGTCATAGGGGAGCTCTATGTTTAGTCTTTTGAGGAACCGCCATACTGCTTTCTATAGTGGTTGAATGAGTTTACACTCCCACCAACAGTGTAATAGTGATTCCTCCTGGCCACATCCCCGCCAGCATCTGTTATTATTGGATTTCTTGACCATGGCCATACTAACTTGAATGAGGTAGAATCTCAGAGTTGTTTGGTTAACACACTCCACATTTTACATTAGTCAGGAAAGCATCTGCTTTAAAAGACCATTTTTAGCTGAATTTAGAACTTAAAGAGGATGCCAAAGACCTATACAAAGAGTTGTGCAATAGTAGATAACTATTTTTACTCACAAACGGAAAAAAAAAACAGAGGATAATTACTCTACATTTTTACTTCTCTATGGATCGAGTGGTAGTGTCTCCTCACTGTAGGAATAAAATGTGCTTATTAGTCTTCCTTTGTTCCTCACCAGAACACCAGTCTTAGCCTCATTGGAGATCAGCTCAACAGAAAAGATGACAAAAGTGAAGTGCTTGAACTGGTCCTTAAAGCCCTTGAAGTCCTCTTGCAAATAATTTTAATAGCAAAAACGCAACATTGTAATTCCATTGGTATGGAACAAATGAGGGTTCATTATTATCCCAGCAAATATTTGAGTTACCTAAAGAGGATTTCAGTCCACTCGTATTTTAGTTGTCCTGTCTATAATACAGAGAATAAATTAGTGTTCTCTTTTTCTCTTTCGTAAAAATATTAGTCATGTAATTAAAATTAAAACCAAACTGGAAATTCCTCTACTATTTTTTTTCCTACAGAAGAAAATGAACTGGCCTTTCATTCCTGGTTTAATCATGTATGACTGTCCATGACTTTTATACATGGCCACTCAGCAACTGGAGTATTGATGAGAATTTAGTAGTAATGAAAATGGGTCCAGAAGAACAAAATGAGAAATTGGAACATCTCACCATTTGACTTTAATTAACAAAGGCTTGATTTGATTACTCACTCAGAAGGCCCTTGATATTAACGCTGTGTTTTCTGCCATATTATTGGCATGATTTTGTACATCTCACCTAGTTTTCTAGCTATAAATGAATTAAAATTAATCAAAATTTGGTAACTGAGATGTTATCAAATCTTTTTCTATAGCATATTACCATTAAAATGTGAAATGACTAGATAAAATAGAAAAAAAATCAATAAACATAGAAATAATGGCCCTCTAAAATTATAACCAATAACCCTCAACTTACCAAACCTTTCTCAATGTCAATTGAACATACACATATACATACACATACACAAAAGAAGAGTAATTATGCCTATAAAATAAAAAAAAACTATTTCATTTTGATGGAGATGAGGTACTACAGTCAAAAAGCCATCTAGATGAGGCTATTTACATCATAGGAGTGGAGTTAATTCAAAAGAATATAATTTTTACTTTATTTTATATTACTTGTATTCTCATTAATCATGCCTAAAGGATGGAGATTACAGCACAATTCCAGTCAGAGATGTCATTTGGTTGACTAGGAAGATGACAAGGGAAAGCTAAACAAAAGTTGAGGAAAAAAATAAAAATTAAGGTAGAAGTCACTGAAATAGGGAAGTGTGTTGATCAAAGTAGTAATAGTTTAAAGATAAATGTAGTCAATTAGGGAGTTATTCTCCATGGCTATGTCAGTTCTTATAATGGAATGAATTATTTTTGTACATTTTTTAAAAAGATCAACAACCCTCTCAATAAGCAAATGGTATGAACATTAATTAAAAAGCAATGCTAAAATAAATGGTGTTTAAGCAAATTAAAATGTCTCTCGTTTAGCTCATAAATAAGACATGCAATTAAACTAAATATAAATTGTGCTTTGCATTTATCAAATCCGTAACAACTCTAGTTTGGAAACAGAATCCATATTACATTGGAAAGCTCATATGAAAATGACTCCAAACTTCCCATATCTCTAACCAAGTTATTCTACTCCTAATGAGTTTTTTTCACAGATAAATCCTTACAACATGTGATGTGATTTGTGCCCATAGTTATTTACTGAAACATTCTTGGGAAGAGCAAGTGTTTGGAAACAATCTAAATGAAAATATAAGTAACAAATTGAACAAATTATATTCATATACAGGATTTCTATGTAAATGTAAGCAAGCATAGCAAAATGTCCTTTATGGAATGAAAAGTGAAGCTTTCTAAAATATACCTGATAAGCAGTGAGATGAAAAATAGTGTATGTGATATTATATTAAACAAACCATAGAACAAATGAGAAAGAGTAGCATACAGTGCTAGAGGATTGATAAGCATCAAATTATCTAGGACAAAGGAGAAAACAGTAGCTGTTGTTAAGTATCCATGGTTTAGAAAGTGTGGACATAGCACACAATGGGAAGCCTATTTATATAACCTAATCAAAACATGCACTTTACAATTCTTATATTTAAAACACAGCAAAGAAAATTGAAGCTGTTCATATATAAAGACAATTGAAGAGAAAAAGGAGAATGTCAACTAAGGGTGTGAATGATATGAAATGGTGTGAATGGTAAAAGTATTTCAATTATTCATCCATGAAAACGGTAGAAACCAAGAAAATCAGCATTATTATGAGTTGTCCAGGTTTTGATACAAAGCTGCAAAGATTATTACTGCCCTATGAATGTGCCTAAATAAAGTGACTGCACAGAACAATTGGGCAGCATCTACTAAAACTGAAATTAATCTATTCCCCCATGAGTTTTCTTCTGTGTGCATAGGGATATATTTATATGCATGTACAAGAAATCAGGTACAAATATATATGCACCATGGAATTGTTTGTTATTACTAAATGGTCAAAATCTGAATGTTAGCTAGTGGCTGGTGGCTCATTCCTGTAATCTTAGCTACTCAAGAAGCTTAGATCTATTGGAATATGGTTTGAAGTAAGCTGAGGCAGAAAAGACTCTTTTTCAAAACTAACTTGTAAAAAGCTAAAGGCATTCCTCAAGTTGTAGAGTGCCATACAAGAAAGCAAGTAGCATCAGTGATGAGCCTCAGGACACAAACCCCTGGATAGCCAAAAAGAAAAAGGAAAAGAAAAGATTCTAAATGTCCACCCAAAAAGAAATCCATTAACCAATGAAGCATGATACATCAAATAACTGTCAGCTACATATATCAAATAATAATGTTTAATAATAACTACCTTTCCATATACACTTTTATCTTCCTAGCCAATGTATCTCTCCAATACTCCAACTTCTAAAATTTTAACTCAACTCTCTCTCTGATCTAGACCTTCAAAAGAACTACTAAACTTAAGTGGGAGAAATAAAGGAAAAATACAAAATCATGCTGCATAGCTAAAAATTCAGTGATCAAGTAGCATTACTCATGCATGTACCGTATATTGGTGCACATTTAGTAATTATCTAAAGAACATTTTCACACATCATTCATTCTTCTCAGACATCTAACTCCTCATCATACTCAGCTGATTATCTTGTTCCTTATTTTCTACAAAAATAATAAGGTATTTAAAATGTATCATTTATTTGTTATGTCTACTAAACAACTATGGTTTCTACCCACCTTCTCTGCTTCTCTCCTGGTGTTCCATTGACCATGTACTTCATGTGGCCTATTTTTTTTGCTTTTTCTCTGGATATTTTGTTTATTTGTTGGACCTACATAGCACTTAATTACTCACAATTACCTGTGTGTATATCATCTAAATCCCCCTGTTTCTATCTAAATTCCAATATTGCTACAGAACTCTGCTCATTAGCCACAATTAAGAAGGATCAGATCATATAAACTTGATTTTTTTAAGGAAAACATTTACCATTATAAGAAGATGGATGCTAAAATTGATGGATAAAAGTTTCCAGAAAAGATTATTGAATAGTTTCAAAATTTTTCTCTCAATTCATTTACAGTTACAAAGATAAAAGTAATCTAGGCTTATAACCCAAAAGATAAAATGTTAGTCAAATATTTCTGGCTGACATTGCTAGTAATTAAACATGTCAACACTCATATAGTGCCTACAATTATTCCTGAGCAAACCACCATATCAGATACAGAATGTTTCCATAGAAAAATTCATTAACATCACATATAACTTGAAAAAACACATATAACATTTAAGAAAATATCAGACAATGTTAAATTGAATTGTAATTCCATTACCTATAAAATATTTTACTAGTATACCCAGAAATATAAAGTCATATAGAAAAAAGAAAAACTGAAAAACTAACCCAGATGGAAGAAAACTATTGGTCCCATAAGAGAAAAGGACATTATAAGATGATACTTATGAGATTTAAATCGGTCAGGTACTATGGTTAATAACATGTCAAAGATAATTCTCTGGTTATTCTATTGGTTCTGTGGTCTCACATATTATTAACATAGGAGAAGCTAGATGAACGGTATATTTTGTAAAATTTCTGAAAATCTAAAATGATTTCAAATTGTACATAATTTAAGTAGCCACAGAACTATTTAAGATCCAATGATCTCTCTGTATTGTTGGAATGTATGCTGCATTCTTTCTCCACATTCATGTTTGAACTAAGCCTTTCCCTATTTAAAGCTGGGTGGCTGTGCAGAATGCACAAATGAGGATTCTTGTTCCTATTTACAGTCAGAAAGACTTTAGCTATTGATCTTGTCTAGTTCTACTTTATAAGGACAAGACACAACATAGGCTTATAAATGTATAGAAATTCAATCTCCAAAACACATTTACCTTGACCTTGACCCTTTATGCAACCTTAGTGTCATCTCCTGTTCATATTCATACATGCCACCAGGGTATGTAGAGTTGGAAGAAAATGTAATTCTCTACAGAAAATAAAAATAAAGTCTTAGATTAGTCAATTCTCTCAAAATAACCAGTCAGTCTGACTAGCGTGCCTGTAAAATCAGAGACATCCACCTTTCAACAAACAAACAAAGCAATGTGGATTCCAAATTAATCTGTGGAGATCTGCCTGAGGAAGTCATTGCAAAACCTGAACTACTTTTTCCCCCAATTTTCCAACTTTATGCTATTGTATTTTTCCC
Organism: Megascapheus bottae; assembly: GCF_031878675.1. Taxonomy (NCBI): domain Eukaryota; kingdom Metazoa; phylum Chordata; class Mammalia; order Rodentia; family Geomyidae; genus Megascapheus; species Megascapheus bottae. The sequence continues at coordinate 45,141,670 of NC_143515.1, forward strand.
TCTATAAATTTATTTTTGATGTTTTATTCTTATTATTATCTTTAAGTAATTGCACAAAGTAGTTGCCACTTAACAAAGCAGTTCATGAATAAAATATATCTTGCTATATGCCACTCCTTTCAGTATTATTACCTACCCCTCCTCTTCCCGTGCTTTCCCTCACTCTTTTTTTTAGAATTTATTTTTATTGTACAAAGGGTACCCAGAGGGGCTATAGTTACATAAGTACTGTCTATATTTCTTTTTGGACAGTGTCACTTCTTCCCTTGTTTGCTCCTTGTTTTTCCCTACCATCTTCCCTCCCCTACAGCTTCAATAGTGCCTAGTGAGTATCACTACTGAATTAGTTCCCCCTTTGTCCAGCCATTTCTGTGCTTCTTCTTACCCTCCCTCCCTGAACAGATTAAACTCACATAAAGGGCAAAAGATACAGGAATTGAAAAGAGTGACAAAAGAAAAACAAATCAAAACAAAAAACAAGCTGGTTGCAAGACTCAACTGAAATCTCAGGAGGCTGAGATATGAATCTTTATGATCCTTTCCTAAGAATATTCTTTTTCCATCTCACTGTGTGAATGTTTGGAGGCCTATTTAATTTTTCAGTTCCAAAATGTAAATTTTTTTGTCTTTTACCATCCATTGTGTTCACTTGTAGATTGCATGGTTTTCCTCATTTGTAGTAATTAGAATGCACCTATAAATCCACAAGTAAATGCTTCTTGGTTTTATAGACTATACCTTGGATATATGACCAAAACTCCCTCTTCTCCTCTTCCTCTGTCTACCCACCCCATCAATGACCCACTTCCTGGAGTTTTGCTTTGTTGAGCATTGATTTTTGCCTTTCTCAGAAATTACACTATATATAACATATTTTTAAGATGTTTTAAAAATTATTTATCGAAGTTTTATTGCAAAGCATGCCAATGATCATAACTTCTATATTTTGTTAATAAAGTATAGCCCTGTTCAGCATAGCTTAGGTATCTCTTTGAATTATATTCAGCATTTATAAAATAAGTAGGAGGTCGGAAGATGGCACCGAGATAATAGGGACTCAGCCTAGCTCTCTCCCACAAAAATAGAGAATCAGGAAATCCCACGAACCAACTATCTTAAGTAACCCACAACTACAAATTCAAGAAACAATGAAGAAGTACACAAACCAGAAAAGAAATCCAGATAAAGCTTATATCCAACGTTTTCAAAGAATCCAAAATGTGATGACCCCTCCCCCACCCCTTGGAGGGCACCGAGCCGGGAAGCCCCAACCTCCAGCAACAACAGCAAGCAGCAGGATCCAGACTCAGGAGCCCACACAGATGGGGTGCAAACAGCACAGAAAGCGGCGGACACCAGAGGAAAAGCGAACGACTCTCCAACACCTCGGAGCAGCTCACAGCCAAACCCCTAGGAATAAGTAGCTGAGAAGGTTCTCCAAACCCATAGGGAAAGCAGAGCCTGTGGTAAGCTACTAAACTTAACACAGACCCCTCCACCCTGCATAAAAAAGACTGGCAAGTGCAGGGGGGCAAGGAATTCAGAATCCTGTCCCTTTCCCCAACAGCTCCTTCCCCCAGGCCATTGACTGCCAGGCAGGAGGGCGCTAAGACCCAGCACCCCATCAAAGGGGGTGGAAGTATCCCTGCTCCCACCTGCCCAGTAGCCTCCTCTCCCAGGCCACTGAAACTGGAGACTGGGGGCGCTGAGACCCTGCCTTCCAACAGTGGGTGGGGGTGCACAGGACTCTGGGAGCCAGCATCTAACTGACCCAAACCTAAACAAGAAGCCCTTCTGCTGGGAGTCTCCAGCAAGACAGCACCAAGGCCCCCCCCACATCGAGTCACAGAAAGAAACACAGCAGGGAACTAAAGGACAGACCAGCAGGGGCTGAGCTCGCCCTCTAAGAACCAGAAAGGCGCGGCTCCCCACTCAGAGCCCATATCCTGGTTTGACTCGGCCTCTGGGAACAGAGCGGAAACCTGTGGAGCTGGGTTAACTGAGAGCACCCAGAAAATCCCAAACCCCAGGCCCTAGGCTGCCCCCTACCCCCGGAACAGGGTAGGAAAACTAGCCATCCACCAGGCTAGCTGAGACCAAAGTGCACAACTCCATCCTACAGCCCACTGTGGGGCCACTGGCTTGGCTGAGAGCTAGCCATGCAGTGGCACACAGCCTCTGGGAACAGGCCGAACACCTGTAAAAGCTGCAAACTGACCTAGTCAGCGGCGGAACTAATTGGCTGAGAACCACAGGCATACACAGATTCCCAGAATCACCAGTCCCAAACCAAATAAAGACCGCCACAGAGCGAACCTACAACAACAGTCACTGGTGCCTGGGAAAGCACAAAGACGAATTACGACATATATAAATAATCAAAGTCCCACACAAAGCCCAACAGGAGACAAGCATGAAGGGACGAGAGAGATGTCACCATCCCAAGAAATGACACCTGAGGAGACACGAAATATGACTCTATTCAAGGAGATGATTGTGGACATGACTAAAGAGATTAAAGCAGAGTTACAAAAACAATTCCAGGAATATAAGCAGGAAATTACCAAGGAGCTCCTAAAATTCAAAAGAGAAATGGAAGCAAAGATTAATACCCTCTCAGCAGACATGAGCAGCTCAGTGTCCACAATTCAAGCAAAAATAGATGTATTAAGCAACAGATTGACTGAGATGGAGAATAGGACATCAGGAATGGAAGACAGAATGCAACAGCTGGAACAGAGAATCATCAGTCTGGAGAAAGCAGTCAGAATTCACCAAAGAGAACTCCAGAACCTGCCAGACACAGCCAAGAAATCTAATCTTATAATAGGGATTGATGAAGGGGCGGGGTTCCAGGACAAAGGAATGCAACCCTTATTCACCAAAATCATAGCAGAGAACTTCCCCAACCTTAAAAAGGAAAATACATTATTGAAGGATTCAGGACTCCAAACAGACAAGATCCTAGAAGGAACTCATCTAGACACATCATAGTAAAGACACTAGACCAAATACCAAGGAGCTGATCTTAAATGTTGCAAAAACAAAGAAAGAGCTATATACTACAATGAGAACAATATTATAATAACTGCAGACCTCTCCACATAAACCCCAAATGTAAGAAAAGCTTGGAAAAACATCATTCATGTCCTGAAGACCAACAATTGCCAACCAAGACTGATATATCCAGCAAAACTAGCATTTACATTTAAAGGAGAAACAAGAATATTTCACTCCAAGGAAAAGCTATATGAATACATGCACACTAAACCAGCATGCACACTAAACCAGCATGCACATTAAACCAGCATGCACACTAAACCAGCATTACAAAAAATATTAATTAATCAAGAACAAATCGCAAAACAGCAAGAACCCCCATCAAGAAGCAATTACCTATTAAATCACTGAATAACTCCTGGGATACAGATCAGATCAGAGAAGAAATACAAAACTTTCTTGAATGTAATGCCAATCAAGAAACATCACAAAGGAACTTATGGGACACAGCAAAGGCAGTCCTAAGGGGAAAATTTATCGCACTAGGAGTGCATATTAAAAAGACAGAAGAAGAACATGTAAATAACCTAAAAAACAAACTGAAACACCTATAGGAGCAAGAAAAAGTTAATTCTAAAACAACTAGGACAGAAATAACAACAATAAAGTCATAAATATTGGAGATTGAAATAAGATCTACTATACACAAAATTAATAAATCAAAAAGTTTGTTCTTTGAAAGAGTCAACAAAATTGACAGACACATGGCAAGATTAATCCAAAAAAGGAGAGGGGAGACTCAAATAAACAACATTAGAGACCCCACGGGAACAATCACAACTGATATCCAAGAAATTCAGTCCATTATAAAGAAGTACTACCAGGACCTATATTCAAAGAAACAAGAAAATCTAGTAGAAATGGATGATTTCTTAAATAAATATGGGCTACCCACATTGAACAATGAAGAGGTAAACACATTGAACAAACCAATTTCATACAATGAAGTTGCGGAAGCAATCAGGGAAAAGCCAACCAAAAAAGCCCAGGTCCAGATGGTTTCACGGTGGCATTCTACAAGACATTTAAAGATGAAGTAACATCTATACTCTTAAAACTCTTCCAAGAAATAGAAGTAGAAGGAGCAATACCAAACTCATTTTATGAAGCTAATATCACTCTCATTCCCAAACCAGGGAAAGACCCAATAAACAAAGAAAACTACAGACCTATCTCTCTAATGAACACAGATGCAAAACTCCTCAATAAAATACTCACCAACAGAATCCAGACACAAATAAAAAAAATCATACACTATGATCAAGCAGGCTTCATCCCACAGCTGCAAGGCTGGTTTAACATTTGCAAATCAATCAATGTAATACATCACATCAATAGAGGTTAGGATAAGAATCATATGATAATTTCTCTGGATGAGGAGAAGGCATTTGACAAAATACAACATCCATTCATGTTGAAAGCAGTAGAAAAAATAGGAATAAGAGGTACACTCCTTAAAATAATCAAAGCCATAAATGACAAACCTACAGCCAGTATTATACTAAATGGTGAAAGACTGGAACCATTTACTTAAAATCAGGAACTAGACAGGGATGCCCACTTTCTCCACTTCTCTTTAATATAGTGCTGGAACCCTTAGCCAGAGCAATAAGGCAAAAAAAAGAACATCAAAGGGATCCACATAGGAAAAGAAGAAATTGAACTATCCCTATTCACAGATGACACGATCATCTACTTGAATGACACAATAAGCTCCACTCCCAAACTCCTAGAATTAATAAACCACTTTAGTAAAGTGACAGGATATAAAATAAACCTTCAGAAGTCAGTAGCCTTTTTGTACACCAACAATACACAAACAGAAGGCCATATCAAGAAAATGATCCCATTCATAATAGCCCCCAAAAGGATAAAATACTTAGGAATTAACTTAACCAAAGATGTAAAGGAATTATTCAATGAAAACTATAAAACCCTAATGAAAGAAATTAAAGAGGACAATAGGAAATGGAAAGACATCCCATGCTCAGAGATAGGGAGAGACAACATAGTGAAAATGGCTATACTGCCAAAATTGATATACAAATTCAATGCAATCCCCATCAAAATCCCAAAGATATTCTTTACTGAAATAGAAGATACAATTCAAAGGTTCATATGGAACAAGAAAAGACCTAGAATAGACAATACAATGCTAGGCAAAAAGAGCAATGCTGGTGGTATTACAATACCAGACTTCAAGCTCTTCTATACAGTTATAATAACAAAAACCGCATGGTATTGGCACAAAAGTAGACCACAAGATTAATGGAATAGAATAGAAGACCCAGAAATCGAACCACATACCTATAGGCAACTTGTATTTGACAAAGGAGTCAAAGATACACAATGGAACAAACACAGGCTATTCAATTATTGGTGCTGGCAAAACAGCCACATGCAGAAAACTAAAAATTGACCCTAGTCTTTCTCCATGTACAAGCATGAACTCAAAATGGATCAAAAATCTCAATGTCAGCCCGGAAACAGTGAAACTGCTACAGGATAGAATAGGAGAGACATTGGAACTCATAGGCACAGGCAAAAGATTCCTGAACAGAATCCCAGGGTCACAACAAATTGGAGAGAAACTGATAAATGGGACTACCTAAAAATAAAAAGTTTCTGCACAGATAAAAGCATAGCCACTAAAGTTGAGAGATAGCCAACCGACTGGGAAAAGATATTTACCAATAATACATCCAAGAAATGCTTAATATCTAGTATCTACAGGGAACTCAAGAAATTAATCCCCCGCCCCAAACCCAATAAACCATTCACTAAATAGGCAAGGGAACTAAAGAAAGACTTATCAAAAGAAGAGATTTTAATGGCAGAAAAGCATATGAGAAAATGTTCATCATCCATGGTCATAAAGGAAATGCAAATAAAAACAACCCTAAGATACCACCTTACCCCAACAAAAATGGCCAAGATTTTGAACTCAGACAATGACAGATACTGGTGGGGTTGTGGAGAAAAAGGAACCCTATTGCACTGCTGGTGGGATTGTAAACTAGTTCAGCCACTCTGGAAAGCAGTGTGGAGTTCACTTAAAGAACTGAAAATTGACCTTCCCTATGATCCCTCCATACCACTTCTGGGCATCTACCCTGAATATCATAACCCAAGGTAAGTACAATTGCTCAGCTATGTTTAACTCTCCACTATTCACAATAGCCAGGTGATGGAAACAATCCAAATGCCCTACCGCAGATGAATGGATACAGAAAATGTGATATATATATATCTATATATATATATATATATAATATAGGCATTCTATATAGCCAACAGACAAGATAAAATAATGGCATTTTCAGGGAAGTGGATGAATTTAGAGCTAGTCATGTTGAGTGAGACAAGTCAAGACCAAAGGAATAAAAGGCAGATGGTATCCTTAATATGTGGCTATTAAATCCAAACAGTATCAGAGCGAGGACTCAAAAGTTGTGTATCCAATGCTGTGGACATGGTATTGGAAATATAAACACAACTACATAGTCATAAAAACTTCTGACTCTATAGGCATAATGCTTTATTACATAGATTATTATGTATCTATGACCTACAATCCCTCAGCCTACTTTTGATTATGTTCTAAAATCTAAGTGCCAGTGAATGTAAATAGAGATTGCCTTCTTGAATACTTATTTGTTAAACATGTCATTTGAAATATGATATAAAAATCAATGTTAATAAATTCTTTAATAAAAAAGAATAAGTAGACTACACCCTTTTTAAAATCTGTTCATAAGGGTTTGAGAAATTATTTTATCTTAAAGTTAGTATTAGCCAGGCACCATGGCTCATGCCTGTAGTCCTAGCTACTCAGGAGTCTGAGATCTAAGGATCAAAGTTCAAAGCCAGTCCAGGCACTGAAGGACCTGAGACTCTTATCTCCAATTAGCCTCTAGAAAATGGGAAATGGGGTTTGGCCCAAGGAGGGGGCGATAGCCTAGAGCTGAAGAGCCCAGGGACAATGACCAGGTCGAGTTCAAGTCCATGACTCCCCACCCCCCCAAAAAAAACATTAGAATTAGGTAGAATCTATGTATCAGTGATAAACCGCACTCCTAGATGCGATTTTCTACTAGCTATTTTGAAGTTGGCTGGCCTCCATCTATGTTCTTCCAGGTCTAAGCCTCTTGAGGACCTACTCGGCCTTCAGTTATGAGCCACTAGTATCTGACTCCTTTCTATTTTCTGTTATGTCTGCACATGCTAGAAAAAAAATTGCCATCATCTGAAAATACCTTTTAAGATTTTTATTTTTGAAAAGTTATAAAAAATATTTCCCCATAGATTGAGATCAGATGCTTTGTACCAACATATTTCATTGAAAAGAACTGAAAGGCAGATCATCTATTTCATTTTCTTCCACAAAGATAGTGAGAAAGGATAGATAAACTTTCCCAATTCATACAGCCAAAAGCACACTGCATATAAAGTCACCTTACTTGACTAAAGAGCTGTAACGGTCATTACTGGTTAGTTCACAAATTCCAAGTTTTTGTCAAGGGATGCAGCTAAGTCGTACTCATGCCCTTCCCTGATAATAGTGCTTGCACATTACAAAATTAAATCAAATTTCACTATTTGCTTCTGAATGATACTGTTTGGTTAATTCTGAGGGTCTTTTGAGTGGTACACAGGGCATATCACAGTTCAATGAGAGAAAAGGGATGAGCAGTAACCCTGAACCAAGGGCAAGGTAAAGAGAAATATCACTTCCTGGGGCCAGTAAGTGAGAAGAAGGAAGAGACAGGCACTGAAGCTAAACAGTAGCCTCAATGTGGAGAACATAGTTCTTACATCCATACTTTCAGTCAATAGGCATATTCGTATTATCATCAGCAACACAATACACAAGATATACAGAATTTTTCTCAATTTGTATTAGGCTTACTACATATTACTCAATCAGTAGTTGTTTTGATGGCTAATTACCCAGAAGGAGAAGGGATTCTAACAGTAAAATGATTAGTAAATAATACTTAAGACTTTTCAACATAGACTTCAAAGACTCTCTTGAGTACAAAAGTGATTATGAAAAAAAAAAACTTAAAAGAAATTAATTAAGAGTCTCAAAAAACCATGAATATTTTGACAACTGTAAAAAAAATTAAAACATTTCTACTGCCCTAAGCCTGACCTAAGAGAACAACACTGAAGAAAAAGTTCTACCTGATGTTCTTTGAAAAGGCTTTTCTTTGCTGTACAGGGTTTAATTGCTATATTATTAAATAATTTTAAACTATTAAATTGTTTACTTGTTCTCTCTCTGTGCTACAAAAGTTTCTAGGACTGTTTGATCCCACTTATTTCCTTTCTAAAAATCTCAAGGAATAAACCATAGTAACCATTTATTTTTACGAAGGTCTTCCAAGGAAAGTAAATATGTTTTATTTAAGAGCTGTACTTAATTAAATTTATTAAACAAATAACTTTAAGATTTGGAACAGCTTAAATTAAACTCATGGCAAGATAGGCATAAAATGAAATAAAAGAACAAAGAACTGTTGCCACAGACATGTATTATTAAAAATTGCAGTTTTTCATCACTCTATATACTAATTCTAGGAAAGTGTAAATTTATAATGCTTTATATTATTCTAAATCTTATTGTCACCTGTAAAGCTGAAGTAACTAAGACAAGGAGAAACTGGAGAGAAAATATCAGATTAAAAATAAGGTACAGAACAGCCAGGAGACAAAGGCTCTTCTGAATCAGAGCAGAGAAAGCACTCCACAGCAGCAAAGACTCGCCGGCTGCGGACAGAGCAACACAAAGCCTTTGAGAGCCCAGAGCCGACACCCGGCCATACACGGACCTGCCAGCTTCACAGAACCAGAGAATCCAGCAATTTGTAAGTAGCTCCCAGAAGTTTCCACTTCTGCTCCAGGAACAGCATTGGGAGGGAGTCCCTCCCCCACCAGCTGAGAGCAGAGCCATCTTGACTGCTGGCAACGACCCACGCCAAAGCAATTGGAGCCTGAGAGGTGTTGCTGACAGTGCCACCTAACTGACAAAGGATTTCCCAGAGATCCCTTAGCCAAAAATCCAGTCCCAGTGCTGCTGAAGTCCATCCCCCTTCTCCGCCAGCAGACCTGGTAAACAAAGCTGCCTGCGGATCTTTCAGCTTTGTTTTACCAAACAAGCAATCTGATCCAAAAAACTGCAAAGCCAAATCACAAGAGAAAAAGACTTTGTGAAGTATTTAGATCCCGAATTTAGGGGAGACACAAGATTCCTAACCTCTCCCCCAGCAAAAAAAAAAACTGAAGAATACTTTTTTTTATCTTTTTTTTACCCCATTTCATTTGCATTTTTAAATGTTCTTATTTTTCTCTTTGCCATTTAACCTACACCTTTTTTTCTAATGTTATGATTCATTCCTTTTTTTTCTTTTTTTCTCCTCTCTTTTCCCGCAATCCTGCTGTCACTGTGGTCGTTCCTAGAAGAACACTGACAGCTCTGGGTATAGTTTGAACAAAAAACGATATCCATATTGATAAAGTCACCTCCATTTTAAACTCTGGGTTCTCAACCCTAGTATCTCTTGGGTAAGAACTCAGAACAGTGAGGAATCTCCCCCCACCTGTTTTTGTTTTGTGTGTGTGTGTGTGTGTGTGTGTGTGTGTGTGTGTGTGTTCTGTTTTCTTTTGTTGCTGTTTTCTTTTTTTTCTTTTCTTTCTTAAATTGGTATCATTGAAATCTCCTATATCAACCTCTCTCTTTTCTCTATATATTCTTCTTATTATTCTTCTTATTTGGATAAGTTTTATCTAAGTTCAACTAAAGTTTCCACACAAATACTCAACTTGTCTATAATCTTAGGTCAGTTATCCTTACACGATACCCTTTCTTCATTACTATAATATTCTTACACTCCTGTATTATTCTTTTCCTACCTCCCTTGTCATCTTTCATATTATTTTTCTATCTCTGGTCCTCTGTTCATCCTTCAACACTTATAATGCATGGATCTACATTTGATGGTTGTTGAGCAATGCTGTGTATTTAGGTGTTCAATTATACTCTAGGTCCAGAGGGACTTAAATACAATAGAGATTGGATTGAAGGGCTTATTGTTTTGGTCATAAATTGGTCATCTGTGATTGTATTAGATTTGTATGTAAGTGTACAAAAAGAAAGAGAGAGTGTTATTACCAATCTGAAAGAGCTAATAGCTATTGTCAGCCAATTAAAAAGGTCCAAGTTGGTTATATCTGAAAAATTATAATCTTGTTTAGTATTAATCTTGCTCCCATCTTTAAATGGGCAGAATAAGAAACCCAAGAAAAATGTCAAATCAAGGAATAGCATCTCCCACCCAACATAAACAGGCAATGGAGCAGTCAGTGGCAAATCTAGAGGAGAGCCTTCCAAGTGCTATACAAATGCAATTGATACACATCATTAATGGAAAATGTGAAAACATAAAGAAAGAGATAAGGGAGGAAACCACAGCTAAACAAGAGGAAATTATAAACAAGGTGACATGTGAAAAAGGGGAAGCCATAAAGGAGGCCATAATAAAGGTTTTTCAAAGAAAAATGGACAAATTCATAGAATGCACAAACAAAAAGGTGACTGAACTCCAACAAATGTCCAAAGAGAATAAAGCTACTGAGCTAACCACTCAAATGGAAATCAAGGAGCTAAAGAAATCCATACATGATCTAAAACAAGAGATGCAAGGCATCAAAAATGAGAAATTAGAAGCAAGGGAGGTGAAGAATAAATTAGATAGCTTTGATAGCAGGTTAGACAATGCAGAAGAGACAATTTTCAGGGTTGGAGATAATCTAGTTGTTATAGAAAAAGAACATACTACTAAAGGGATCATTCCTCCAGGAGGACATAACCATCCTAAATATCTACACACCGAATCCCGGAGCTCAGAACTTCACCAAACAAACTTTACTTTCACTGAAACCATACATAGATTGAATCACAGTGATTGTTGGTGACTTTAACACAACACTCTCACCTATGAACAGATCAACAAGGCAAAAACTCAACAGAGAAACCTTAGAACTGTACAACTATATAGACCAATTAGATCTAACAGACATCTGCAGATTATTCCACCCAGCAACAACACAATATACGTTTTTCTCAGCAGCACATGGAACATTTTCCTAAATAGACCACATCTTAGGCCATAAAACAAACCTGGACAGATTCAGAAACACTGAAATTATTCCCTGCATTCTCTCAGACCACAAAGGCATCAAATTGGAACTGAGCACACAACTCCAGCAATGAAAACCCTGTAATTCATGGAGACTCAACAACACATTGTTGAATCACCAATGGGTTATCAAACAGATCAGAACAGAAATCCAACAGTTTATGAAATTTAACAAAAAGGAGCACACAAAATACCATCTCCTTTGGGACACGGCAAAGGCAGTAATCGGAGGAAAATATATAGCTCTGAGTGCCTACAATAACAAACTGGAAAAATCACAAACCAACAATTTAATGTGTCACCTTAAGCTCCTGGAAAAGAGCAACAAACCAACCCTAATCCCAGTAGAAGGAAGCAAATTATTAAAATCAAAGCAGAATTAAATGAATTGGAATCCAGAAAAACTATAGAAAGAATCAACAAAACAAGGAATTTGTCTTTGAAAGAATTAACAAAATTGACAAACCCTTAGCAAATCTTACCAAAAAAAGGGACCATACCGAAATAAACAAAATCACAGACGAAAATGGTAATATCACGACAGAAATTACCAAGATCCAGAGTATCATGAGGGAATACTTCTCAAACCTCTATACCAACAAATATGAGAATCTAGAAGAAATGGACGAATTCCTAGCCAATATTAACATACCCACACTGAACCAAGAAGAACTAACCCAACTAAATAGGCCTATTTCAAGCACTGAAATAGAAATGGCAATAAGAGAACTTCCACCTAAGAAAAGCCCAGGGCCAGATGGATTCACAGCTGAATTCTATAAGGTCTTCAAAGCAGAGCTCACACCAATACTCCTCAAGCTCTTCAACGAAATTGAAAATGAAGGTTCTTTACCAAACTCATTCTATGAAGCCAGTATAACCCTCATCCCCAAACCAGACAGAGATTCATCAAAGAAAGAGAACTATAGACCTATTTCTTTGATGAACATCGATGCAAAACTTCTCAACAAAATACTGGCCAACTGCCGGGGCCAGCCGGCAACAAACCAGGGTTCGCGGATTGGGATTCCTGAAATAGGGGCAAAGACTAGGAAAAAATAGAAGAGAGACAAACAGATGGAGTTCGGGAGGACTACAGCCCAAGTCACCAGTCCAAGAAGACTGTGAGCTCCAGACTGCCACCTAAGACTCTCTTGTTTATTTTAAGTTCTGACCTTAAATACTCTTAGTAAAACTAGGGAACTGCCAGAGGCTACATTCATACAAAATAGTAAACAAGTCACATATAGGATAAATGAGAAAGGATTAACATTGCTTAAAGTCATCCTGATAAGAACTGATTGACATTGCTTAAAGTTATCCTGATAAGAACTGATTGACATTGCTTAAAGTTATCCTGATAAGAGTTACTTCCTTGTGTATACAGTTGTGTAGGTCCAAGGTCAGGTCCAAGGTCATTGACCCCACAGTCGGTCCCCAACAGCCAACCCTCTACAACAACTCATCAAAAAAATTATACACTATGATCAAACATGTTTCATCACAGGGAGGCAAAGCTGGTTCAACGTATGCAAATCAATTAATATAATTCAACACATCAACAGGAGCAAGGACAAAAATCACATGATTGTCTCAATAGATGCAGAAGAGGCATTTGAAAAGATCCAACACCCCTTTATGTTAAAAGCTCTGGTGAAACTAGGAATCCATGGATCCTTCCTCAATATAATAAAGGCTGTGTATGACAAACCCACAGCTAGTATTATACCTAATGGCAAAAAGCTAATGCCATTCCCTCTAAAATCAGGAAGGAGACAAGGATGCCCACTCTCTCCACTCCTCTTTAACATAGTATTAGAATTCCTAGCCAGTGCAATAAGGCAAGAAGCAAGCATAAAGGGGATCCAAATAGGGAAAGAGGAAGTAAAAATTTCCCTCTTTGCAGATGACATGATCCTGAATTTAAAGAATCCTATAGACTCTACTCCCAAGCTCCTTGAGCTGATTCAAAACTTTGGAATGGTAGCAGGGTATAAAATCAACCCTCAAAAATCAACTGCCTTCCTCTATGCCAACAGTGAGAGGAATGAGGCAACAATCAGGAAAACAAGTCCTTTTGCAATAGTCTGAAAGAAAATGAAGTACCTAGGAATTACCTTAACTAAGAATGTAAAGGACCTTTTTGATGAAAACTTTAAAACCCTAAAAAAGGAAATTAAAGCAGAACTGAGGAAATAGAAAAACCTCCCATTCCCCTGGATTGGACAAATCAATATCATGAAAATGACAATCTTGCTAAGGGCTATCTACAAATTCAACACAATACCCATCAATATCCCAATGGCATTCTTTAAAGAAATAGAAGAGGCAATCCAAAATTTCATATGGAATAATAAAAGACCCCGTATAGCAAAAACACTTCTTAGCAGAAAGAACAGCACTGGAGGAATTTCAATTCCAAACTTTAGACTCTATTACAGGGCTATAATTATCAAAACAGCTTGGTACTGGCACAAGAACAGGCCTGAAGACCAATGGAATAGAACTGAAGACCCAGATATTAAACCACAGACCTATGGCCACCTAATCTTTGACAAGGGAGCCAAAAAAATAGAATGGAAGAAAAATAGGCTCTTCATCAAGTGGTGCTGGCAGAACTGGTTAAGCACAGGCAGAAAAATAAAGTGGATCTTTCTTTGTCACCCTGTACTAGAATTAACTCCAAATGGATCAAAGACCTAGAGGTAAACGCCGACACTCTGAAAACTTTACAAGAAGGAATAGAAGATACACTAGATCTCCTTGGCACAGGTCAAAACTTTCTTAATAAGGACCAAGAATCACAACAAATCAAAGAAAGAGTGGATAAATGGGACTGTATTAGACTGCAGAGCTTCTGTATTGTAAAGGACATAGCTAGTAAATTAAATAGGAAGCTTACAGAGTGGGAGAAGATCTTCACCAACCATTCAACAAACAAAGGCCTCATATCTAAAATATATCAACAGCTCAAAAAATTGAATCAATCCAAAATTAATCTCCAAAGTAACAACCATCCCATTAAAAGATGGGCCAAAGACTTAAAGAGAGTCTTCTCTGAAGAAGAAATAAAAATGGCCTATAGACACATGAAGAAATGCTCAACATCTCTGGTCATAAAAGAAATGCAAATCAAAACAACTCTAAGATTCCACCTCACTCTAGTTAGAATAGCCAGGATCAAGAAAACTAATAACAACAGATGCTGGAGGGAATGTGGCCAGGAGGGATCACTACTACCCTGTTGGTGGGAGTCCAAACTCATTCAACCACTATGCAAAGCAGTATGGCTGTTCCTCAAAAGGCTAAACATAGAGCTCCCCTATGACCCAGCAATTCCACTACTTGGCATTTACCCAATCATCCAGAAACAAGAACATACTAAATCCACCAGCAAAACAATGTTCATTGCAGCACTTTTTACCATAGCAAAGATATGGAATCAACCTAGATGTCCCTCAGTTGATGAGTGGATCAACAAGATGTGGTATTGTACACAATGGAATTCTATGCTGCTGTCAGAAAAAACGACATAGCCCATTTGTTAGGAAATGGAAAGACTTAGAAAAAAATCATATTAAAGAACTTAGGCTCAATGGTTTCCCTCATTTGTCATAATCAGTAGAAACCTTGGGCTCTATTAGCAGAGATTTGCAATAGAGCAAAACCTTGATACAAAAGGCCATATAGTAGGACGCTAAGTAAAAGGATCTCTAGGATATAGAACCATAAGCCATATAATGAATGATTGTTGTTCTTAAGGTACTATGTTATCTCTCATCTCTTTTGCTGTCCCTTGGTTATCTCATATTGTTACAGTATCTCACTTTGTTACCTGATATATCGGACATGTTTTTATTTGTTTATTTGAAATTGGATAGGGAACGGGGGAAAACAAGGTGAGGGGTGTGGGTGGATGGGGAGGGGAATGGGGACCAAGACATGTGAAAAGGTATCAATCAATGTATGGGAATTAATGCACCAACTATCTGGGAAATATCATGTAGCCTTCTATTAATTACAATAAAAAATATATGAAAAAAGAAAAGTATTATTTTGAAAATGAAAAAAAAATAATGTACAATGATATAGGATTATTAACAGTCCACTCACTTTTTTCCCTCATTTTGTACAAAAAAGTTCTGAGTAGTATCTAATAGAATAAACCAAGGAATAAAGTAAGAAGCTATGAACAAAATCCATTTTATTTGTAAAATGAAACATTATATTACTACTTATTTAATCCATAGCTTCATATCTAAGTTTTAAGACTATAGCTTAAAACATCTCCTTTCTAATTCTAAATAGTTTGAACTTCTGTTAACTTCCAGCTGTTTTATGGGGATTTTGTTTGTTCATTTTGCTGGTTGTGGGTTTTGAACTCTGGGGCTAGGTGCTATCCTTGAGCACTTCAGCAGCTCTCCCACTTGAGCCACAGCACCACTTCTAGATTTCTGGTGGTTAATTGGAGTTAAGAGTCTCATAAACGTTTGTGCTCTGGCTGGCTTTGAACCATGATCCTCAGATCTCAGCCTCCTGAGTAGCTCGGATTTCAGGTGTGAGCTACCAGTGTCTGGCTCTATCTTATGTTTTTAATATTTAAAAATTACTAAAAGGACATTAAAATTGTTACATGATACCAAATGCATAAAGGGGGCCAATAAATAGGAAGAAATCATCTAAAATATCCCTCAGGAACTAGTCAGAAAAAGCTGTGATTCAAGTGGTAGAGCCGTAGCCTTGAACACAAAATGGCTCAGGGACAGTGCCCGGCCCTGAGTTTAAGCTCCAGGACCAGCAAAAATCAATCAATCAATCAATCAATCCTAATGCTGATATTTAAAGCTATCATGGTAAATATAAATAAAACTTCTTTAAGAAATATCATGTAAAATCATTATAAATAACAGAACAATTGTTTTATCCATAGAGAACTTCTATTCAAATACCTTCTCACTGGAATAGGCTCATGAGAGCTCCGGGAAAGACTCAAGGAGACCCTGAGTTACTTGCATCTGCTCTTCCAAGCAGATCCCTCCATCAGAGGTGACCTAATTATCTTCCCTATCAATAGAGCCCGAAGTGAGGTAGTAACAAAAGCACCCCAGACTGGCACCTGTTAGTTGCTGACAGACTGTGATTATCATTCCACCCCTTTATATACTCCTAAAGAGGCACAGAATGGTCCAACAAGGAACACAAAGTATTTAGGAGGCTATAAAAATGCTCAAAATAAGCAAGACATTACCAGGAAGATGATATTTTACCTTATGCTTCTAGAAAGCCAACATATAACAAATAGATGGAAGTTGAAAAGAGCAAAATATACAAAATTCCAGCTCCACATAAGAGAAAGCTTTGTGACACTCAAAACTACTAAAGTGAGGTAGGCTGCCTGAAGAGACAGTGAGTTCCAAGTCATTTTAAGTTTTTGAGCTGATAAATCATTTTAGTGAGTGTCGTAAAGGGATTTTACACATTAGAAAAAGACGAGGTTATTTTGAGGACTCATTCAGCCTTAAAAGTAGATGATTCTATATCGACCTTTTAAAAATAAAAATTTGAAAATGTCATAGTGCATTTCTTTTTTCTTATTCTCCTTTCCTAACTAGCTTTACAGAAAGTAAAGAAAAACACTGAAGCATGGCATTTATTCTTGTCTAAACCCATGTCCTTGACAAAGTAAGATTTCCTCTTCTTATCCTTGCAGGTAAAGGAGGTGAATGCCCAAGTTCATGTGTGCTAATCCTTCTCAGATGCAAGAAAGTCAGGGGGAAGCTTTTGCATCTTTTTTTCCCCACTACTCAATACAGGAGTGTTGTATTCCTGCAGAGAAGAACAGAGCTGCAATCAGAGTCTCAGCACAAAAGGCGACTCTGAGGACATGAAACCTTACCTCACTCTGTTTCACAAATGAACAATCAGAGAACTCTGACAGGTTCAACTGATGCCTAGGGAAAGTCTTCACAGGCAAAAACTGGAGCAAATATTTGCATTCTTCACCACTTACCATTTGACAGCAGAGCAGTTGCTCCATCTCTGGAGAATTTGCACAGTTTACAGAAACCTTTGGTTTGTTTGGGGGTGTGGAAGTATTTTAGGACCAAGTCAAGGGTCAGACTTGCTTGGATGGTCTCACTTGAAGACCTAAATGATGATATTTTTGATGTGTCTGGGAAATTATCGATATAAAATGCAAGCAAAGTATATTCTTTCCATGTGAATAAAAAAAGTACGATGATGGAAAGGAGTGGATTTCAGATAAACTTCAAGGTTAGCAGTAAAGGTAACATCTTCAGAATAAGTGCTAGATCTGGGTTAACATGTTAAATCAGTGCATGTTGCTTTTAATACTGCCTTCATCCTTTTGTATCTATTCAAGAAACATCTATCAACTATAGACAACCTATAAGAATCTCTTCTCCAAGGATAAAGTCCTTTGTATAATTGCTCATACAAAATAATTACCATAGCTACTTGCAGAATTATTTTCTGTTGTCTTGTGTTTTTGCTTGTGAATAAGATGCTGTGAAATTTATCAGAACACATTTTGGTTGGTCAATTTGGATTTGATTATTGTTTGTGGCAGAGAGAGCAAAATGCTCTTTTAGCAGTTGGTGGATACTGCAAAGTGACTGCAATTTGGTTTGTATGAGTAGGGTTAGTGGGCTTGTTTCTAAAATTGTTTGAGGAAAAAGTATTTCAATATTTTTTGTTAAAAGAATGATCAAATAAGTTAATCTCCCAAAACAACCAATAAAACACCTGCTGTTTCAATAATACATTTAATTAAATCATTTTAATGACAAAATTCCCCGTGTCTTCTCAATCAGAATCAAATTGTTATAGAAATGACTGACTGGAACTTCTGCCAAATTTCACTGTAAATTACTAGAGCTACCTATATATTAGGCATTTGTATTCAGGGGAAACTATGACTCGAACAAGAAAATCACCAAGGAGGAAAAATAACTTTCAAGGGAACTCAGAATGCAATGTTGTATTTTCTGGAGTACTTGAAGAGCAGATGGTGAAAGATAAATTTAAATCCATGGAAAAGCAAGTGCGTCTATCAGGGGAAACCATCTACCAGCACGGAGAATGTGTTGCCCTTTTATTTTTAGAGTGAACTACAATCCAACTCCCTGAAATAGCAGTGCTGCTATCATAAATATCCTTGTAATTAGGGGGTTTTCTCAGTGTGGGACCAATGAAATCTGCATGATCACTGTGAGAACTAGATAGCTAGAAATAATCAAGTGATTCTTGCTGCTTTTGAAGGTACTTCGACATTCGAAAGGAAGGGAAAATAAAAGGAAGCAAACAACAAGTTGGAGATTTTACTCAAATGGTACTAAAGAAGGAATGGTTGATATCCATTTAAACTTTGGGAAAACAAAGGTATGTTCACAAAATTTAAATAGATGGGAGAAACATTAGCTAAAAGATACTACTTTGAAGCACTACCATATAACAGGTAGATAGCTCCTTTATGCCACAGCAGCACTTCCAGTTTCCTGGTGGTTAATTGGAGATAAGTATCTCAGGAACTTCCCTGCCCTGACTGACTTGGACTGTGATCCTCAGATCTCAGCCTCCTGAGTAACTAGGATTAAAGACAAAGGACAAAGGTATGAGCCACTAGCAACCAGCCGAAAGTCTTTAATACAAATTCTTTGTGATTCCACTGAATTTCTCAATATTTGATGTGCTCTGGTGGTTGACACACATGAGAACTGAATAGGAATTGAAGTGTAAATTATGATCACGTTGAAATGAACTTTGATGTGTCACTTGTATTCATTTTTATAAGCTGTAAGGATTGGCAAAGGAGACTGCCACATGGTTCAGGTAGAAAATAGTTTGGAGGATTTTTTTGGGGTGTGGCTTGTGGGGTTTTTTGGGGGGGCAAAGCAAACTGACAGCCTGAATAAGAAGGAGGACAAAGGAGGGGGGAAGGAAGAGGGAGGATATTGTAGGTGAGTGGGATTATTTAGAGGAAAGTGGGAGGTTTGATCATAGTGGATGCAGAAGTTATCTCAGACTCTGTGTTCAAGGAAGGCCTGACCAGCACCATTCAGGAAATGACCTAAGTGGATGAGGAAGTGACCTCAGAGTCTGGGGTCCTTTTCTGACTCACAGTCAGGTGATTGACAGTCAGATGATTACTTGTTTCAGTCATGTAAGGAGAAAGGAGGGAGGGGACTGTTCTCCTGGGCAGACTTAACGTAAGCATATTAGATAGCCACAGTGATTAGCACCAACTTTAATCTGTACAAGAAAAAAATATGAAAGAGCATTCATTAGACATCTAGTTTCTTGGAATATGTCGCTTCTTATAAATAAGTTGGGTACTAGATAAAGTAATTTTTGTAGATTACACAATCTACATGAAATGAAGTATACATAGTGTACATGGTATACTCTGTAAAGTATAGAGTATATGTATATGACCAAAAGATACTAACCTGCAACAATGTGTCCTATGTATTAAACTAGCTCTTGCAAATTCTGATATACCAAGACTGTCAATCGTTATAATGGAAGAATAGTGCACAGACTGTACTTTTACTTTAATTTATGAATTATTTCCCAACAAATATTATAACCCCTGGAGATCTAGAATTCCTGAAGAAGCCTTTTCTGTTTACTAATCAGCTTGTATATCTTCAGTGTGTGGGTTAAAGTCCAAACAGGAAAAAAAGATTTAAAATAAGAACTAATTGCATGTTATTTTTATTATGGTATTTGTGTCTTTTTACTATTTAATAGCTAAGCATAATATATTTTTAAAAAGAGAATGTTACCACTTTAGTGAAAAAAATGTTTGTTTAAATATTAAGCTGAAATGTCCCAGTGACTTCAGCATTTTGGGTTTAATTATGAAAAATATTCATGCATACTGTTAGAGATTAAGAAAAGTCTATCTCGTTACAATTCTTGGACATTTTAAATGGACCTAACTAAAAATTTTAAAAAATTAGCCACCATTTATCTTAAGGGGAGTATGAGTAACCTCTGGGAAAATAAACAGAAATCTAAGGAAATAATGGTGGATGGGAGGAGATCATTTCTCCTATACCTTTTTACTTTTATTTTAAAATTTTATTATAAAAGTAATGTGCAGCTGGGTTAGTTACATGAGTCAGGTAATGAGGAACAGTGTAACCCCCTTGATTATCTCCCAGATTTTCTCCTCCCAACTTCCCTCCACTTTAACTTTTATATTTCATTTCCAACATAATGTCTACTGTGTTTTGCTGCTGAATTAGTTCACTCTTTTTCCCACCATTTCTGTGTTTCCCTTTCCCCTCCCCAAATCAGATAAACTTGTATACAAGACAAAGGGTACAGAAATCAAAAACAGTCATAGAAGGGACCTGTTCTTTATACTTCTCCAATGTCTATCAGTATATCCTTAGAACTCATGGTAGTCTCAATTTCCCAAATGAATCATTTGCAAATGGCCATTCTTTCAATAAATATCTTCTTTGACCTTCATCCTACAAGCCATCACTCAATTCTATACAAGAAAGGATAAGGAGAAAACAAAAATTTCCTGGTGCTTACGGAATATGGTGTTGCACCAGGAAATTCAAGGGGTAAGTTTAGATGTCACTATTGAATGGTGATGGAAACAAAGATTAATTAGTAGGAGGTGAGATGGATTACTAGTGAGTGGTGTGGTAAGCATGTTAGGAGAGCCTTCTGAAAAGATAACCTTTCTGCTTCTTATCCCCAAATCTATAAAGAAAACTGACCCAGTACAAAATGTATGGAGGCAATGCCTTAAAGTAGAAAATACTTTGTTTTCTAAGCAGTCCACAGGCTTTTGAAATTGGAACTTCCTTAGTAAGAAAGGAAGACAGAGGTGATTATCAGAGGCTTCTGGGACCAGATCCTACAGGGCTTCATAGGGTATGTAGCAACTAAACACACACACACACACACACACACACACACACACACACACACACACACACACACACACCCCCCTTTTCTTTATTCATAACCAGATATTTGAGTACTTTCATAAACCATTTTGGCTCTTGTGAGAAAGTTATCTAAAGGTATTTTATTTAACAGGTCAAATGGATTTCTGATATCTCTTAACTATCTTGGAAAACAGATTTTATGTTTCTGATGGATTTACCTTTTTTCCATTTCCATAGAAACCATTCTTAACAGACCAGGTGATAGATATTTTCATCTTGTACTTGTCTGTTTTTACTGAAGCAAATGCTGACATTCCCCTATCTGTTTTCCTATTTCATCACAACTTCTCCTTGTACTTTTATAAATATAAATAAAATATATTATTTTATTCTTATGACTTACACTTCTTCCATTGATCTTAGTAAAAATATGAAAATGCATAGATTCAATTGTTAAAGATTTTGATTTTAAAAAATCAGTATGCTACTGTGTACTAGTGGTTTATGCTTGTAATCCTAACTACTGAGAAGGCTAAAATCTAGAGGATGGTGAGTTGAGGGTAGCTTGAACTGAAAAATCCACCAGATTCTACCTCTCAACAAAGCAGGGCTAGGACTATTCTCTTGTTAGAGAACAGGCAACTGTGAAACCCCAAGTTCAATCTTCAGCACCAGACAAAAATTCATATTTAGTAAACAAATATATGTAGCATAGAAAAATCACTTCATAGTAACCAACTTAAAACTCTTTCCTCAATATAGAAGGCAATTTTTTTCACAAGACAGAAACAGATCAGTCCTATATTATTTATTTGAGAAGTAGTGATCTAAGAAAGCATTAAAAATGGAAAATTGTCTTTGTCATTTTGCCACACTCTATATTTGGCATCACTTAATACCAAAGAAGTAAGATGCAAAGATGAATTATTCATGGACAATACAATCGTTAGAACATATCATGGATATCAATATGGATGAAATATTTAACATAGTATCAACATAATTTACTGTACTATCTATGTGGAAACTATACTCTAAATACCAGGTGCTTTATATTTAATACATGTGATTTATCACACCTCAGTGGGATAATGGAAAAATATATTTAGGGTTTGTCTTCTTCCACATCCCAGTTGTTGTTTCATTACTTGTCCTCCCAAACCATTGAGAAAACTGGGCAGAGAAGAGTCAGGACCCCTGCATGAAGCTTTCAGAGCCTTAGGTCATCACTAACACCACCCTCCAGGCCACACTGCCTGATCTCTCATCAGGAAGTCTCCAGAAGTCATCTTCCCTCCTCTCTTAAAGAATTGTCCCCACTGTAGTCAGCTTCTCAACGCACATTCTGTTGCTGTGCTGACATCTCTAGGCCAAGCACTCTCTATGTGGATGCTGGCCTCTAACTTCTACTCTTCAGACACAAGAAATTGTCCTTTCCTTGTGATTTGATTCAGGGCACCACTCTTCCCTGAATTTGGCTATCTTCACCATGACTAAAACTCCTTCAGGTACTTAAACTAGCTTTGGAACACTTTTTGACTAGGGCTATTTTAGTCCTCTTAACATGGTTCAGATCTGAAGAAAAGTGGGGAACCATCAATACTTATCTCCCTCTCAAAGTAGAACATACCCAGAGAAATCTTCATTTCTCCTTCTGTTTCTAGTGAATTCATCCTGTGCATACTGTCCTTTTTTATTATTTTATCCTCATCCTTTCTTCACACACTTCACTTTCCTCTCCATCAATATTGCAAAGTATTTTCTTCTTTACTGTATGAAATCAGATATATTTTTGTAAAGGAAAATACATACTTAGCTATTGAATATTGGTAGAAATAGTTCTTCTGATGACAGTTCCATCTAACACAACCCAGAAATTGCTGTCTATCTATACATATAAAAAAACTGATCACAGAACAGAATTCTACCCTTACCTTTAGTGAGGAAACTTGCATAAAAATGTTACTGATACATTGTGAGATGTCAACCTTGATTAATATGATACTTGTGAGGTAACCTTAAATAAAATCTACAAGTAATATTGCTACAGAAAAAAAGAGGAATATGATTACTTAGTCCAAATATGACTCTTTTTTTTTGCCAGTCCTGGGCTTGACCTCAGGGCCTGAGCACTGTCCTTGGACTTTCTCAAGGCTAGAGCTCTACCACTTGAGCCTCAGCACCACTTCCGGCTTTTTTCTGTATGTGGTACCGAGGAATCGAACCCGGGTCTTCATGCATGCTAGGCAAGCACTTTAACCACTAGGCCAAACTCCCGGCCCAAATATGACTCTTTCTTAAAGAAAACCCTAAATTTTTAATAGGAGGCAAATAAATATAATTTAGGGATATTTTTGTTCCTTCTCTTTATTATTATTTCAAACTACTTCAATTCAAAGATTATAGATAAGGCAACTGAGTACATATTCTCTTTCCTCAGAATTTTTATACAGTGTTCACAAGAAATATAGGCAGATTCCTTCAACTAAGATACAAAGGGAGGAAAATATTTACTTAGAGATGTTCTGAGTCATCTTTTGAAATACACCCTTCTAATGGAGCAGAGAAGCATAGGCAATTTCTGGATGCATCAAGTCTCTAATAATGTTTATTTTCTTTCAGAATATCTAGAGAGCTAGCTCATATTGAATCCACGATGTCAAGTTATTCTATTTTTCTACCAGGTTTTTCTATTCCTATTTCTGTTTTTTTATCTAACTGAAAAGACCAGTACCCACACCCCTACCACATCTACTCATTTATGCTTCCCACTCCACAGAACAGATGGGGAGGAAGAGGGCTTGCTTATGCAGCAAACTAACATACTAGATCCAAAGTGATAATGATTTCGAAACTTGGAGATTCGAAAGAGGATGTGAGTTCCCGAAGTTGGCAAGAAAATGACACAAATCAGGTGTGGTTTCTTAGTAAATGTTGAGGCTATTTTTCTTCATTACCATCGTAGAGAAGAGAAGAGGAGAGAGAAAGAACAGTGTGAAAGAATTGCATTCTTATGGATCAGAGCTGAATCTGGGTAAGAGTGGAATCTCACTCTGATTCTAGGCTGCATCTCTTTTGCTAGGCCAGCATGTGTGCTAGCCAATTTCACAGTGAGCAGCTTCCTTCCCAGTAGCCCTTCATAACAGATGTCACAAAACAGATCTTGTACTCTGTTCTTAATATCTAAAATTCTTATGAAAACCTGCCAGACACTTGCCCAATTATGACTAGCTGTTACAAAGCAGTGAATGGGTCATGGAATACCACTAATTTGGCCAATAGAAGATAATTCATATTGATGTGGATAACATGTTCAGCTCTTCAGAAATCCCAGGGGAATCCATCCTCAGAGGCCTTCAGCCAGGCCTACATGGAGATTAAATTCCTGCATGTAGACTAAGCCTTCTTCCATTTGATGCTTCCTCACCCTGTATTCCTGCTTCCTGGCTTGAAAACCAACCTTGATCGTGCCCCACAAAATGCAATGGTCTTATGTCATCAAGAGCAAAAGTGTTTTAACTGCCTTTGTGCACAATTGGGGTTATAATTACTTGTACAAAAATGCTTTTCCTTTGTCATCTCTTAACATATTCACCACAGAAACCTCTCTAATCACCTACCTGCAGTTGAGCATTTGAGCTTCATTGACCAGATGAAAACTTAAAAGTGGTAAAGATCCCTGTCTGAAACCAGATGGAATATTCACATACATACACAGAAAATAATCAGTATCACACCTTCTTAACATGACAAAAATAATTTAAATTATTATTTATGTGTACTATTAATGTAACTTTTATTTTGGTATGGATCTTGGTTAGAATTTTGGGGTTTATTAATGTGTTCTATTTTCCCTAGCCTTCCATTAGTACAATCTAGTCTGAGAAGCTACATGAAACATAGATTCCACAAGAGATTTCAGATGAGATATTTGTTTTTATCAGCATACTTATAAGAACATTTTTCTTATCTGAGTTTGAAATATAGATCTTAATTTTTCAGCATGGGTTTCAGTAATATATAGTACAGACAGATATCAATGTTATAGTAAAATATGTTGCTATACTTTTTTCTAATGTACAACCCAGGATCTAGAAATTTGCCTACATTTTAATAACATCAATAAAGCATAACAAATAAACTTAAATGCAAAATGAAAATATATGTGTTTGGTGAAAGGGCGTAGTATTTGTGTGTTGATGGACTCTTATCATGGGTCACCATTATTGAGAAACCTGAATTTAATTCCTACAGCTTTTCTGATGCATTTTTTAAACCATTACCTTGAAATATCTGAGAGATCCCATAGAGGTAACCTGTAGAAGACTTAAAAATAGGGATGAAGAACAAAGAGTGGGAAATTCAAAGACCTTAAAGAGACTTTAGATTTGAGTTGAATGTATTCATTTTCAAACTGAAAATACATATGTAATTTACATACAAATTATTTGATCTTCACCTATATAACAGATTTTTTCTATATATAATTAAAATACTGACTTTTTCATAAAGTAAAAGCAATTTTAACTTTCCCTTAAATCCTATTTTAGATATTTCACTGAACCTAATATTTTCTGAAACAGGTCTTTCTTCCTTGTTACCTTAATGTCATTTTTGTTTTAACCAGTATTTTCATCGAGGGAATCATTATTGCAAGTTGGAAAATGTCAGTAGAATCTCACCTGGGAATATAAAGATGGAATCATATGTTCCTTCCTTTGTAATTTTCTAACAAGTGACAACCCAATTGTCTTGATATTTCCCAAACTAATATTTGATGATTCTATTCAGATACTTCTCTTCTAGATACTCTCACTGGTTCCCTCTCTCTCTATCCTTTAGGAGATCAGACCACCATTTTAGTTTTAATTCTGGGTGCTTATCACCATAATTCATTATCCTAGACAACAAATCAAATTTCTGTGACATTCTTTATGTTCAGACAGCTAGCCAATATATTAGACTCCACTGAAAGTAGTTCAATGTCAACAGTTAATGTGTTTTTGATGGGTAACGTGTGTTACTATGACCAACAATGAAAAATTCAGTTATCCCATGTGTCCTGTTTAAATTCCTTCATACTGCTAAAGGAACCCTCTTCCAAAATATTAAAACTTTCTAGCTACACTCAGTGTATACATGTTGATCCACAAACCACAGTTCAATATTTATATAGACTTTACCAGTTGAGATGACAATCCCCTAAATCCAGGTCATGATTTATATGACATTGTTCCTCAAGACATTTTGGACTTCAAATCTCAGACTTTCAACCTTTTATCTGTGTATTTGTGGCCCGAATGGTGCACCATAAGTTCTCGAAGCTTTCTTCACCATTTCATTGTTCTCTGATTGAGTAATTTTTAAGGGACTGCTCAGGCTTGTCAGTTTCTTAAATTTCATCATGTCTGTTAAACTTCTCTGATGCAATGTTTAGTTCAGTTTTTATGTTCTTTGCTTCTAGAATTTCCTTTTGTTGTTGTTGTTTTGCTTCTTTTAATATTTTTAATCTTCTAAACTCTCATTTTATGTCCATTGTTTTTATGTCCATTATAATTTCTGCTTTTCATGGAGTTAACCTCAGTTTTTTAGGATTATAATGAATTCTTTATCAAACAGTCCATGAATCTCTACTTCTTAGTAGTTCTGTCAAAGCCAGATGGGGTACTAAAGAATGTGAGACACTTATCTTCAATTAATTACTAGAACACGGTAAGTGGAGCTGTGGCTCCAGGTTTAGGGTGATAGCCTTGTGCTAAAGAGCTCAGGGAAAAACGCCCAGGCCCAGAGTTCAAGCCCTATGACAAACAAACAAAAAACAA
This sequence comes from Megascapheus bottae, assembly GCF_031878675.1. Lineage (NCBI taxonomy): Eukaryota > Metazoa > Chordata > Mammalia > Rodentia > Geomyidae > Megascapheus > Megascapheus bottae. Next base: position 45,168,688 of record NC_143515.1, read on the forward strand.
CAAAAACAATAACAATTACCTGTCAAACCTTGACAAAAACTTGGTTCACTTATTTTAGATCCATTCTTATTTTAAAATGCAAACACAATCACAGTATCTTATGCATTTATCACTACATAGATACACTTGTTTTTTGAATAAAATGCAAACTCATAAACTCAACTTCTCTAGAGTCGCATAGATTCAGATGTGTTTTTCAAAATTTATCTTTGGTAGCACTCTTAACTTCTCAGCTTGTCTATGATGTAGCTACAATGACTTTATAACTAATTGTGTATCTGAAACAGGTCATGTCTTCTAATTTTTTGCATTGCTTTGGAAATCTTAAAACCTATCAGCCTTCTAAGTTACATTGGGATATTTGTATTGTTGTTTCTTTTGTTTAAAGCCGTCTACCTTAAACTAATAGGAAATAGGTTCACCAGCTCCCAAAATAAACATATTGTAATATGTAGAGGGGTTACAGTTACATTCACCAGATAGTAGGTGCATTACCTCTCACATATTGATACCTCTTCTCATGTTTTTGTCCCCATTTCCCTCCCCCCACATCCTCTCAATCGACTTATTTTCCCTCTTTCCTTTCCTATTTTAAATAATCAAATAAACTTATGGTAATAAAGTCAGATACACTAACAATATGAGATTAACCAAAGGACAACAAAGGAGAAGAGAAATAACATAGTACATTAGGAACAATAATCACACAAGATAAAGCTCTTGTTTCCATATCCTGGAGATCTTTCATTTAGCCTCATCCAATATGACCTTATATATCTAGGTTTTGAGCTATCGTAATCCTCTGCTAGGAGAGTCCTAGGTGTGTACTAATTATTACAAATGAGGGAAATCATTGAGCCTATGTTTCTTTGGGTCTGGCTTACTTCACTTAATATGATTTTTTTTCCAAGTCTTTCCATTTCCTTACAAATGGGGCAATGTCATTCTTTCTGGTGACAGCAGAAAGAATGTGTTAAAATACCACATCTTGTTGATCCAATTATCTACTGAGGGGTATCAGGGTTGGTTCCATATCTTTGCTATGGTAAATAGTGCTGCAATGAACATTGTTGTATTAGTGGCTTTCCTATGTCCTTGTTTCTGGACGATTGGGTAAATGCTCATTAGTGGAATTGCTGGGTCATAGGGGAGTTCTATGTTTAATCTTTTGAGGAACTGCCATACTGCTTTCCATAGTGGTTTACACTCTCACCAACAGTGTAGTAGTGATCCCTCCTGGCCACATCCCCACCAGCATCTGCTCTTATTAGTTTTCTTGATCATGACCATTCTAACTAGAGTGAGGTGGAATCTCAAAGCTGTTTTGATTTGCATTTCTTTTATGGCTAGAGATGTTGAGTATTTCTTCATGTGTCTATAGGCCATTCTTATTTCCTCTTCAGAGAAGTCTCTCTTTAAGTTTTTGGCCCATCTTTTAATGGGATGGTTGTTTCTTCGAAGATTTGTTCTGGAGAGATTCAAATTTTTTTGGCTGTAGATATATTTTAGATATGAGGCCTTTGTCTTCAACTCAGCAGTCTTATGTCATGAGAGAGTCAGCTTAGTTATCTGCTTCAATTCTATCCTTTCCCTTGCCCTATAAACCACTGGCCCTTATAAGCTAACAAAGAACATGACAAAGGGAAAAGAAAGGAAGTTTATTGCAGGGCATAGACACCCAGAATAAGACAGAACTCAAGTTCATTGTCAGACAACTTTGGGTTATAGACATCAAGATTAACTTCAAATAAAAGGGAGCGGAAGGTATGCCTAATTTAAGAGTTACAAGTGCAGTGGGGTTAGCCATTATTTCTCTTCCAATTCTCCAGAGCACTGCTACCACTAGAGGAAGCAATCCATTCAGGTGAGATGATTCTGCATGCTCTTTGAGGAATCTGTGATTTAAAGGGGAGGGATAAAGAAACTAACAATGTTCAGTAAAATAACTAAGAAAAATTTGTCAGAATTAGTATTTCTTCCTTAAATAGTTGGTGAATATTAATATATTTAAGTATGTATGTATGTATGTATGTATGTATGTATGTATGTATGTATGGATGCTTTCAGCACCAACCCTCCACTTTTCTACACTCTTCCCTATGTGGCAGAGCCTGGACCTGTTTCCCAGGCTCCTTTGTTCACATAGTTCTTCTTTAGCTGCACTAGAGAAATTAAGAAATTCAAAAATGGGATTTGAGAAGAAGCCATTTTTCTTCTCCTGCATTGTTAGGTAGACCCAAGGGAAGAGAGTGTGTTCGGGTTGTATTCAACTCCCCACTACACTCTTGCAAATGGCACGTTTTGCTGATAGAAGATACTATAATGATCAGCGTCAAGTTTCTTCAAGCTCACTTCCTGTTTTTCTGAAAGCTAGCAGTAATTCACTTTCTGAAAGTCAGCTTGGCACTGTCTAACTTTATTTTATTAGTGAAAAATGGCTATAGAAAGATGATGGGGTAGAAAAATCCTAGGAAATCTAATCATTCTACCACACAAGTGAGGAAAAGTATTAAGAAAGGGAAGGGCAAGTGAGTGAAAGAATCCTCGAAGATCAGGCATCCCAGGGAAGATCAAACATCACTACTGGAGAGTCTGCACATGAACATCGCTCATTTTGAAAGTTTCATGTTTTCAGGAAATGAGCCATGACAGTTAATCTTGAGTGAGAATTTGACTGGACTGAGATGTACTCACCAGATTAGTAAAGCCCGTTTCTGGTATAGGAGGGGAGTCTAGAAAAGATTAGCAGAGGCCAGATATGCATTGGATGTGGGTTGGATCATCACAGGGACTGGAGCCCAGGTGGAATGAAAGGAGACAAGGAGAAAGCCTGCCCACAGCATTATTCTATCACTCCACTTCTTCACCTTCATCCAGTCAACCAGTCATTTCCCTCAAGAGGGACTAAAACCTCTGCAACTGTAAGCCAAAATAGATCCTTTAAGTCATTTCCCCCAGATACATAGTCTTATTGATGAAAGAGCTACCAGGGCCTTCCTTTGCATTCTTACGCTGATTGCAGAGGCAGCAGCAGAGGACTTTAGTTGGTTCTGCTAGAGTATCTGGCAGCCTGTCGAATACACTCTCATAAGTAGGAATGTGGAGACGTGCAGGAGGTTTGGCATTTATGCCACATCTGTCAAATCACCCCATTCCTTCTTGGTCTCATTTGATTCATTTGCCAAAATGAAAATAAAATACCATCTTGTGTCATATCATGCATGAATCTATGCCAAAGGGAAAAGCAATATTCAGCAAGCCTGATAATTGTCATGTGTTTAAGCTGAGTATATATTGCTGTATTTTCAAAAGCTACCACTCCCTTACTGAGAAAAAATAATGGATGAGTACATGATAGTGTTGCCACAATATATTCTATGGCATGAAAAATATGCAATATATCAATTATGCTCCATGTTTTAAAGTTAATTTTCTATATGGAGTGAAATATATATACATATATAGCTACATATAGACATACATGTGTATAGATGTTCATGTAGATATACAGACAAAAATAGCTCCATACATATGTATAAGAATCTGTATTTCTATCTATGATTATGCCTATGTAGGCATGGATAGATGTAAATGTTAAAGCAAGGAAATTGTCTCTAATATTAATTATTTACTAAGGCATTAATGTGCATGCAATAAAATTAGAATAAGCATTTTGTCATTCATTTTTGGAAAGGAAAGTACTAGGTGTCTCTCCAGCTCAATATATTGTTAAAAACATGGTAGTATCTTGAGTAACACTTGAACAATTTAAGTAAATTTAATGTTAAAGTTAAAAGGAAATTGCTAACTGATGAATTAGCCTTTAATTGTGTTATCCTTTCCAATACTGGGAAATGAACGAATAGTTTTGTCATTAGAAAAAAGAATAATGGAAAATACCAAATGTTTTACGACTGTTCAAGATCACATATCTTTGCAATGTTTCATGTAGGTCACCTTTTGGCTTCTATTAGACAATTAAAGACTTTCCCAGAAAAATAGTGAGAATGCTGTATTTACTGTCCAATTTTAGTTATTGAAAACAAATAACACAGTTCCTTAAAAGCAATTACAAATTACTTAATGCTAAGATAACTACACTGAGTTACCATGTTCCAATTAAAATTAATTTGATCTTACTCTTAATTTTTAGCTCAATTTTTTATGATCACACATTTTGCTGCAGGATATCTTGAAATTCATGTTATTTCTCAGGTAAATTGACAAAAATATTTAGGGAAATACGTAAAAATTCATCTGTAAAAATTTTACTTTGGGTAGTTTCTCTTAAAATTTATAATACATTAGGTTTGAATTATTAATTGAATACAATAATATCTCTTTGTGGTGTTAGAGTAATTCTGTGATTGAGATCTGAAGATCTCTGTTTGAAGCCAACTTGGCAGACTTTTATCTCCAGTTCACCACTCAAAAACCAGAAGTGATGTTGTGGCTCAAATTGATAGAGCACTAGCCTTGAGTGAAAGAGCTTAGGGTCAGAGCCTAAGCCCTGAGTTCAAGCCCCATAACTGAGTTTAACCTAGTGGTAGAGTGCTGCTTGCTTAGCATGCACGAAGACCAGGGTTTGATTCCTCAGTAGTACATATACCAAAGGGAAAAAAAAGAAGCCAGAAGTGGTGCTATGGCTGAATTGCTAGGGCTCTATCCCTGAGAAAGCCCAAGGACAGTGCTCAGGCCCTGAGTTCAAGCCCCTGGACTGGGAAAAAAATGCAGTTCTTCCACTACAAACAGACTTTCAATGTAAAGATAAGACCCTTTAAAACTGTGTGGTTACTTTAGGTACTCAAGTTTGTACTTGGTGGTCAAATGCTTCTAAAAATCTGATACTTTCCTACTCATCAAATAACACACCATTTCCATCTTTCATAAAATATCACAAAGTTAATCCCATCTGAAGACATATGTCAGATGTATACATACCATTATCTTTATCTGGAATGTGGTCTTTTCAGAATCTATATAAAATGCCCAAGAACTAAGTATAAGTAAATGTTACAAATGTATGTAGTATCAATACTAGGTATTTAGGAAAATGTTTAAAACCAATCTACTTTCTCTATTCAAACACTACTTAAAAATAAATGTCTGAAGACTGAATCACTGATATATTGGCCAGATCTGGACTTCATTGTGATATTTACTCATTACTTAGCTAAGACAATTTGTCATATTAGAAAAACTATTCATATATCCTTTTTACATAATAATACAGTGTTCTGAATACCAAAATATAGTGTTGTTATTCTTTATTTTGGTATTTGGTTTTTATTAACTCAATAATAAACAGAAGTAATTGATCATTTTAATGCAATAAAGACAGAATTCTCACAGAATTCTTGGATCAGAGCTTAAGAAATACATTTATACTATTTGAAGGAAAAGACCACCAAAGAGTGGTCTAATTTGAACTACTTTTTTGAGTGCTTTTTTGTTTTTTTTAAAATATTTTTATTGTGATTAATAGAAGGGTTACATTATATTCACCAGATAGAAGGTACATAACTTCACAAACATTGATACCCTTTCTCATGACATGGTCCCATCTCCCTCCCACTCTCCCCTGCTTATCTTGATTTTCCCCCTTCCCTATCCAATGTCAAATAACCAATTAACACATATAAAATATATCAGATAACAAGGTGAAATATTGTAACAATATGAGATAACCAAGGGATGGCAAAAGAGATGAGAGATACCATAGTACATTAAGGACAACAGTCACTCATTATATGGCTTTTATTTCCTTATCCTGGAGGTCCTTACATTTAGCATCATACTATTTGGCCTAATGTCTCTTGATTTTGTTCTATTGTAAATCTCTGCTGGAGAGCCCAAGGTTTCTACTGATTATGACAAATGAGGGAGACTATTGGGCCTATGTTCCTTTGAGTCTGGCTTACTTCACTTAATCTGATTTTTTCTAAGTCTTTCCATTTCCTCACAAATGGGGCAATGTCATTCTCTCTGACAGCAGCATACAATTCCATTGTGTATAAATACCACATCTTGTTGATCCACTCATCCACTGAGGGACACCTAGGTTGGTTCCATATCTTTGCTATGGTAAATAGTACTGCAATGAACATCATTGTGCTAGTGGATTTAGTATGCCCTTGTTTCTGGACAATTGGGTAAATGCCAAGTAGTGAAATTGCTGGGTAGTAGGGGAGCTCTATGTTTAGTCTTTTGAGGAACTGCCATACTTCTTTCCATAGTGGTTAAACGAGTTTGCACTACCACCAACAGTGTAGTAGTGATCCCTCCTGGCCACATCCCCTCCAGCATCTGTTATTAGTTTTCTTGATCCTGGCCATTCTAACTGGAGTGAGGTGAAATCTTAGAGTTGCTTTGATTTGCATTTCTTTTATGACCAGAGATGTCAAGCATTTCTTCATGTGTCTATAGGCCATTTTTATTTCTTCTTCGGAGAAGACTCTCTTTAAGTCTTTGGCCCATCTTTTAATGGGAAGTGTTGTTATTCTTAAAATGAAAAAGTATATGTTTCAGGTATAATTAGGATGTGGTAATTATAGATGATCCTGAAGCATCTTAGCCAGTCTTATCCCTAATTTGGTGCTTAAACTTCTTTAGGATTCCATGTCAGGTTGATGGGTCCTTGCAACTATATCTTTACTTAAGTAATTACTCAATTGCTTTATATTTCAAAGCCCTGTGGGTTACTTGTCATCTTATTCTTTTGCATTCATTGATTTCTTATTAAATGAAAATAGAAATTCTTACCACTTGCAGAATCTCACTCAATATTACCAGCTACCATTTAACAAAACATGACTACAGCACATACAAGCTATCAGGGTTTTTTTTGTCTTTTCTTTTGTAGTACTGGGGCCTGAACCCAGGATATTGCACTTGCAAGGCAAACACTTTACCACTGAACTACAGCCCAGCCCAACTATCAGAATTTTTTTTAAAATGTACTTCCTGCAAGTAAAAGAACTTCAGTTTCAGGAATAAATGCCTCCTGATGGTAACTACGAGCCATTAGCATCCCCATATTTACTTTCTGTTCCATTCCACTAAAAAATTTTCCCAAATGTTTACCTTGAGGTGGGGAAAGTTTTCCTCTAGGAAGAAATAATGCATCTCTGCTATGGTATAGTTAAGTGACCTTCAAAAGTCTAAATAAGGTTTCATTTCTATCCTGGGTTGTTTTAGGTAGTAGAGCCACGGGGAGGCTGCCCTGAGTACATGCTGGCACCTTAGTCACTTTCTCTCTTCAGTTCTTGGCTTTCAGATTGAGCTCATAGACTCTGGCATATATTAAGGTTCCCATTTGTTGTGTTCATGGAATTTAGTTGAGTGAGAAGGCCCGAAACTGAACAGTTCTCAGACATTTAGGAGAGACAGAATCTTTTTCTTTTTTTCTTTTTTTATATATTTTATTGTAATTAATAGAAGGGTTACATTATATTCACCAGATAGAAGGTGCATTATTTCACATACATTGATACCCTTTCTCATGTCTTGGCCCCCATTCCCTTCCCCCATCCCCACCCCTCATCTTGTTTTCCCCCCTTCCCTGTCTGATTTCAAATAACCAAATTATTGTCGAGGTAATATATAGAGGGGATTACAGTTACATTCGTCAGGTAGTAGGTTCATTATTTCTCACAAAATTATACCCCTTATCGTGTTTTTGTCCCCATTTCCCTCCCCTACCTCCTCTCAACCATCTTGTTTACCCCCTTCCCTTTCCTATTTCAAATACACAAATAAACCTATATACAATATACCAAGTAACAAAGTCAGATACAGTAACAATATAAGATTAACCAAAGGGCAACAAAAGGAGAAAAGAAATAACATAGTACATTAAGAACAACAATCACACAAGATAAAGCTCTTGTTTCCATATACTAGAGATCCTTTCATTTAGTACAGAAAGAATCTTTTTTTAATGTATTTTTTATTGTAATTAATAAAAGGGTTACATGATATTTGCCAGATAGAAGGTGCATTAATTCACATACATTGATACACTTTCACATGTCTTGGTACCCATTACCCTCCCCCCCACAACCCCACCCGTCTTGGTTTTCCCCCCTTCCCTATCAAATTTCAAATAACCAAATACAAATAAATTCAATATATCAGATAACAAAGTGAGATACTGTAACAATATGAGATACCCAAAGGACAGCAAAGGAGATGAGAGATAACATAGTACATTAAGGACAACAATCATTCATTATATGGCTTTTGTTTCAATATCCTGGAGGTCCTTTCAATTAGCTTCATACTATATGGCCTTATGTATCAAGGTTTTGCTCTATTGCAGATCTCTGCTAGTAGAGCCCAATGTTTCTAGTGATTTTGACAAATGAGGGAAACCATTGAGCCTAAGTTCCTTTGAGTCTGGCTTACTTCACTTAATATGATTTTGACAGAAAGAATCCTGATCGTGCCAAAACAATTAGGCATTCAAACATCACTTTAAATTTGGAAAATGATCTTCAATCAAATGATTAGATCTTTTTGTGAACTATACATATTTGATTTGTGGCATTATGTTCCCTATATTTTTAACTCGTCAAACCACAGGACAAGGTTTAAGTCAATGTGGGATTGAAATGGTTATTAGGAAAATGTGTAAATTAAGAGTTTTGGGGGAATAATTCCAATAAAGTAAATGAAGAAGCACAATAATCATCTAATGTGCTTCAAATTGCTATAGTTATAGCAATTTGTTAGTTATATACAGATACTACATAACACATTACTCTATATGAGTTGACACCTACAGTAAGAGCAAAAATATCCACTGATTCAAATATTGTCCTTGAATACCACCTACATTTAAAAAAAATTAGACTTGCTATCTGTGAAGAGACAGATTGTGCTATCACCGGTTGGATTTAAACTTACCTTATAGTACAATATGCCCCACAGCTGTCTGTGTAATATGCAACTCAATGGGCACTAGTGGTTCATGCCTGTGATCTTAGCTATTCAGGTGGCTGAGATATAAGGAGCACAGTTCCAGGTCAGCCTAGGCAGAAAAGTTCCCATGAGATTCTTATCTTCATTGAACTACTCAAAACCAGAAGTGGAGCTGTGGCTCAATGTGGTAGAATGCTAGTAAAAGAGCCTTGAAAAGAGCTCAGGAACAGTGTCCAGGCCCTGAGTTCAAGCCTTACAATCATCAAAAGAAAAAAAAGTAGACATCTGTAATTAGATAAAAATGAAGAATTATGGTCATTATATAGATAATTCAGTCCATAGTAGTACTTAGGCCTCAATTATCCAAATAAAAATCATTTAAATATTTTAATCACATGAATAATTTTCTGAGTCCTCCACTGGGCTCAGAATGAATATTTTTAAAAGACATTAGTGTGAATAATGATGAATGTCAGTTTGAAATCTAGATAAAATATGTATAAATAATTAATTAATGTCCCTAATGCATTGAAAAGGCAATATGACTTTGACCTATTTATGTATCTTCTATTTAAATGAATCAGGCTTTAAACAGGCAACAAAATGATTTCTTGTCGGGTTCTTCGTCCCCGGTCCCTCTCTACTAGTAGGGGGGATGGGGAAAAACACACCCCGACCAGGCCAAGCCACTGTCCTCCCACACCCAGCCTTCTTACCCCGGAGCACAAACAGAGTTGCAACGCAGCTTCATCAAGGCAAGAAGATCTCTCTTTATTCCCTAAATCCCTCCTCCTTATATTGGGTGAGGGAGCCTATCAGTATACAAGATGGACAGGACAAAGAGGTCCATGTGTTTTATCCCTACTACAAGCCTCAGCAGAAAGTTATTAGACATGGCGTTACTAGGCCCCCAAGATCTCCCCCGTTTTATCTTAAAAAAGACAAAACTTAGGATATATGGGGCTACCACCATATTAGATCGGCTGTGCCTGCCTTAGGTGTCTCCAAGCTCATTAGTCTTCTTACCCGTCATGGGATCACCAAGTCCTTTTTACTTGGCTCCTGTCTTAGGTCGATAGGCTAATAGCTGGGATTTTCCCATCTTTGACTACCAGCCGTCTATTTAAGCAAACCAGACTTGAGGGGATGCACCTATTTCCATGGGAGCAAACGCCTGTCACATTAGCATTCACTTTCTGCGTTGACTTTGTATTATTTTAGGCAAGCAATATTAGACATATTACAATTATAGCACATAAAAACAAATCCAAACTGATCAATCCTGCCCATCTTTGATCAAGTCCTAAAATAGTCTCTAGTAAAGATAACCAATCATTTAAAGTTCAACATATGTCTGATTAACAATAATTATTTGTGTACATAGAGAAATCAAGTTGTCAAACTAAACATTAGACAGATTAATCACGCAACTGAAAATGTTATATGGCAGTTCCATCAAGCAAAATCTGGAACAAGCAGCTACACAAAAGGTGCTCATCACCTGCTCCAAAATATTCAATTGTTCTCATAATAAATCAATTCATTGATCAAGCATAACAATTCCAGTCCTCACATGCTGATCAATGGCTTCTGTGACCTACAACACAGTATTCAAGGCATTCTCTGTAGAAACTGCAGTGACAAGGGCAATACTCGCAGCAGTAATGGCATCTACAGATGTGGCAATGGCCACCACCACGGTCAGGAAAATACCAAAGTCTTTTTTACTGATGAGCGGGAAAGCATTCTCCTCCACCTGTACAGGCACTGGTATATACTGAGGGGTTCTGACTACAATAGCCAGAGAAAACAGGGAAGCATTCCAACATTAACTAGAACAACATTAATAGAGATTGAAACCAATAGAAAAACAAAGACTATAACATAAGCAAACTGTATCATAGCCAAGCAATAGAAGAATTAGAAATACTGAAGAAATATTGGTTAGAGGAAGTGGCCAAGACTGTTCAGGTCCCAGCAGCGTGATCCTCAGCGATGTTGATAGGGTCATCATTGCCACGTGGATTCACTCGGGGAACCGCACTCGTAGAAGAGTCTTCATCTTGACCGATGAGTTTCCAAGCAGTCCCATCATCTGACGTATCAGTCTCTCTGGCACCCAAACGGGACTGTCAGCATCCTATGGAAAAACACAAACACTTCCTTGCCCCCACATGAGGACATGGTCTGGTCCTTTCCAGTTTCCAGAGAGAATATCTTTCCACAATACTAAAGGTTTATGACTTCCAGACGGATTAAAATGTCTGTCTCCTGCAGAACGTCCTTCAGCATCAAGAGTTAGAAAGTTTAAAGTAAAAAGAGCAAGTCTATCCTTGGGAGTCTTCCAATCTCCCCCTTTCTGTTTTAAAAGTAATAATTTTAATGTCTGATGTGCATGCTCTACTATCCCTTGTCCTTGAGGATTATAAGGAATACCTGTATTATGAACAATAATTAAAGTTGTACAAAACTGAGCAAAGGAGGCAGATGTATATGCTGGACCATTATGTTTTTATACTTTTAGGCATCCCCATGGATGCACATGCATGCAGCACGTGAGATATGACATCCTTAACCTTTTCTTCAGCATGAGAGGAAGCAAATATGAATCCAGAATAGGTATCAATAGACACATGCACATACTGTAGAGTACCAAAGCTAATATCCCCTAAGAGATGTTGAAAATCATTTAAAGTAATCAATTTATCTTTAGCAATCTGAATTTTTGTGGCTTAATACATGTATCCATAATTTGATATCCCAAATACAAAATGGAAGAACCTAATTGTACCTTTTCCTCAGCTATATGGAGTCCATGACTCTTTAACATATCCGACATTAAGCCAAAAAGTTGTAAAAGTAAATTTAAATTAAGGTGTGCTAATAAAATATCCATATAATGTATTACATCAGGATAACTTTCTCTAAGGGGCTTAATAGCTGCATCAATATACACCTGACAAATGGTAGGGCTCTTAGCCATACCCTGAGGTAGGACTTTCCATTGAAATCTTTGACAAAGACTTTATTTATAGCAGGTACTGAAAAAGCAAACTTTGGAACATCCTTAGGATGTAATGGAATAGAAAAAAAACAATCCTTAATATCAATAGTAATAATTTGATATCCCTTTGAAATAGCTATAGGATTAGGGAGGCCAGGTTGCGTGGAACCCATAAGTTGCATAGAATTATTAATAACCCTCAAATCATGAAGAAGTCACCATTTTCCAGATTTCTTTTCTATTACAAAAATAGGGGAATTCCAAGGAGAAGTAGAAGGCTCAATGTGGCCAGCTTGCAATTGTTCTTGTACTAACTTTTGGGCTGCTTGGAATTTTTTCTTTGACAGGGCCACTGAGGGACCCAAATAGGATTATCAGATTTCCATGTTATTTTTAACGGTGATTTCACAGTAACTCTTAATAAAAAGGATAACCAACTCCACAGCGGTATTTTTTTGGGGGGGATTATAAACAGAGGCTGAGGATTTCCTTGAAGATATTTTCCTAGACCTTTCCCTCCCAGGTAACCCTGTTTATGCATCATTGTCCAATCCCTCTTACCTGGGTAATATCCTGATTCAGGTTTTACCATCCAGGATTCTTTGTCTTCCTTGACAGGTTCTGTGGTAAGATGTACTTCCATTTGCTGTAATATATCTCTGCCCCATAACATGATAGGCAATGATGCCAACACAAAAGGCTGGAAAGTGCCTTTATGTCCCTCCTCATCCTGCCAGGATAAAACTTGAGCACTCCGATCAGGACTTTGTGAAAATCCTAATCCTCTCAACGTGCAATCAGCCTTCTGAAGAGGCCATTGCTTAGGCCAATGTTGAGCATCGATAATGGATATGTCTGCCCCAGTATCAAGGAGACCCTCAATGGTCATTCCTTGCACAAGTAATTTGAGCAGAGGCCTTTTTGAACAATCCTGCACCCAACAAACCATTTGTTCTTTCCCAGTTGACCCAAATCCCTTGGATTCTCTGTTTTGAGGCATATGCATACCTGGAAATAAGATTAATTGGGCTATTCTATTTCCTGGACTGATGACCGAGATACCATTTTAATTTCACCTGTATAATCACGATCTATAACCCCTGGAAAGATATGAAGGTCAGAAAGAATAGGTGAACTACATCCAAGAAGTAAGCCTACTGAATTTGGAGGGAGAGGTCCAGACACCCCTGAAGGAATTAATTGAACTCCCATCTCAGGTGTTAATACGAGTCAGGAGGTGGAGCAGAGGTCCAATACTGCACTGCCTGAGGTTCCTTGGATGAGAGAGTCAATGTAAAGAAAGAATTGTGACAAGGAGTGGTCTGGATTATGCCTGGAGTATGGCGTACTGGCATCTCCATAGCCCCATACATTTGTGGGCCCTGAGGCAAAGGGCACCGCCTTCCAGTTTTTTGACTCGGGCCTATTTACCAGGTTCTCATCAATATCCGTGACAGGTCTACACTTATTTGCTCAATGTTTACCCCTTCTATACTTTGAACAGATCCCTTGCACTGGGGACTTTTCTGTCTTCACCACCGAAGCTCTTTGGAGCACCTTATTAGGACATTGCTTCTCAAAATGTCCTAATTGGCCGCAGTGAAAACAAGTTATTTGTCTAGCTCCCCCTACAGGGCCCAAAGGAGATACACCCTTCATGGCTGCCGCAATCACCTGTCCTGTGACCACTGCATCATTAATGTCTCTGCAGACTTTTATGTAAACTGATAAATCCTTTTTCCCTTTCCATGGTCTTATGGCAGCTTGACAACATTTGTTTGCATTTTCAAATGCCAGCTGAAGTATTAATGGCATCGCAGTGTCAGCGTTGCCAAAGACACAAGTGGCTGTTTGAATGAGTCTATCTACGAAATCTGCATAAGGCTCGTTAGGTCCCTGAAGAACCTTTGAGAGATTACCTTGTAAATCACCAGAACCTTGTAAGGTCTTCCATGCTCTGGTAGCTGCAGTAGCAATCTGCGCTTATGTTCCTGGTTCATACAGGAGCTGTGCCTCTAATGCGGCATACTGTCCCTCACCTGTAAGCATCTCAATATTTCTTTGTAGGAAACCGGCCACAGCATTTCTACGTGCCATTTCTAAAGATAACTCTTGCCAGCCAGTCTTCCAAATCAAGTATTATCCTCCACTCAGCACTGCCTCACATAATTTTTTCCAATCATCGGGAACCAAATTTAAATTTGCCAATGAGTCTAACATACTAATAGTGAAAGGCGCTTGGGGTCCATAAGCCATAACGGACTCCTTTAGCTGCTTAACGGTTTTAAAATCTATTGGTTGATGAAATCTCACCCAATTTTGATCCTCAAGCACTGGAAAACCCCATCCATCCCCCATTTCTAACGCTTCTACTGTTTTAGCTAACTTGTGGATGGATTGGGTGAAGCTAGCTGTTGGCTCCTCCCACGGAGGCGCAGGTGGCTAAACTATGGGCAGCGGCTCCTTAGTTTGTAATTCCGCACCTGAGCACAGGCTTTCTAAATCACTACCACTTAATTCTTCCTTCTTCTGCTTACTTGATTCTCTCTCAAATATTCCTTCAAGTGTCTCTGCGCTTCTTTCCACCTGTTTTTTAACTGGTTCTTTGGACGAAAGTAAGCATTCCCAAATAAGTTGCCACATAAGAAATGTTCCTCGGGGGAGGTCTCCCTGTTTCAATGCTTTCTCCAAATCTAATTTATGTAAATCCCACTGTGGTACATTAAGAAGTCCTTCCTTTAAAAACCAAGGACTTACTTTTGCTATCATATCCACATAAGCCTCAACCGTGGCTTCTTTTACTGCAGTACCATTAGGTTTAAGTAAATCTTTTATAACTCTAACCATTCAGTTCTTAGAAACATCTGAACCCATTATTCCGGCTTTTTATTTTTATTATTATTATATTATTTTTTATCAAAACTCCTTTCACACACACATTCGTGGTCGTTCCAGTCTGAACCCATTCAGTTCTATTCTAAAATCTCTTTACACACATTCGTTCCCTTTCATACACACATTCACAGTCGTTCCAGTCTGAACCCATCTCGGTTCTATTCTAAAATATCCTCTCCCTTACACTGCTCTGGCCAGAGACTCCCGCGAGGTTCCTCCCTACCATACCCGAAGTGACCCGCGCTTCGGAGGTGATCTGGGAATAATCTGTTAAAATTTTTCTTTTTTGGGGGGGGGGGTGCCTTCTTTATGCGTTTTTTCAGGTTTCTCTGGTTTTCCAGTCTTTTCCTTAGCTTTAACTTTGGGAGACGATTTTGGTTTTTCTTTTTTTAAGCACTCTCCTGCCCTTTCATGCCTCTTTTGTGCCCCTTTCGTGCCCCACGTTGGGCGCCAGTATGTCGGGGTCCTTCGTCCCTGGTCCCTCTCCACTAGTAGGGGGATGGGGAAAAACACACCCCGACCAGGCCAAGCCTCGAGAGGAAGGGGCCCACTGTCCTCCCGCACCCAGCCTTCTTACCCCGGAGCACAAACAGAGACACCATGCAGATCTCTCTCTCTTTATTCCCTAAATCCCTCCTCCTTATATTGGGTGAGGGAGCCTATCAGTATACAAGATGGATAGGACAAAGAGATCTACATGTTTTATCTCTACTACAAGCCTCAGCAGAAAGTTATTAGACATGGCATTACTCGGCCCCCAATAATTTCTTAACTACATGACTATCTACAGAGGGAATTAATATTTTTCTGCAACTGAAAAGCACTTGATGAAATCAGTTGTTGAATAGGTGACATGGAGGTAAGATTTTTCTGAGTGGAAATTTTTACAAGCAGAAGGAAATGATATTTCCCAGATACTAAATAAGAATTGACTCATTTAAAACATCAAACCTTTAGTATTTTGTTTCTTGGGGATATTTTTCCAACTTAGAATTAGGAAGAAAAAGAACTAGTCATGATGACCTGCTTTCATAATCTCCTTCCCCATGAAGATCAATCAGAATGTTATTTTCTACTCATCAACACTCTAAAGATTTTCCCCTCATCTCTACTTTTCATTCCTAGTATGTGTCTCTCACCATGAAATGGACTGTCCTTGCTTGCTGACAATTCTACAAGAAAGTATTAATGATGATAATTCATCAGTATCAAAAGTGTGCAATTCTTAGCTTTAAAAAATGCTACATTTATGGAAATATGTTTTATTTTTTCTCTGGAATTTTAACCTATTTTATTTTGCCAGTCCTGGGCTTGAGCTCAGGCCTGAGCACTGTCCTGGATTTTCTCAAGGCTGGAACTCTAGCCTTGATTTAACTTGAGTCTCAGCACCACTTCACACTTTTTTCTATTTATGTGGTACTGAGGAATTGAACCCCACCCAGCTTTCCTGCATGCTAGGCAAGCAGTCTACCAGTAGGCCAAACTCCAGCCCCTAAACTATTTTTAAAATAGTTCCTTTTATATATTGCATGAATAAAATCTGTGATGAGATTAGAAGCATAAATGACAAGTTTTCTTCTCAGTTTTTTGCAGCATGATTCTTGATTATGATATAACAGGAAGTTTCTATCATTACAAAGTTTATTCTTTTTGTTGTTGTTGTTTCTTGTCAGTCGTGGGGCTTGAACTTTGGGCGCTGTCCCTGAGCTCTTCAGCTCAAGGCTACTGCTCTACCCCTGAGCCACAGTGTCACTTGTGGTTTTCTAGTGGGTGACTGGAGATAAGAGACTCAGGGCAAAAGCCAGGCAAGGTGGCTCACACCTGTAATCCTAGCTATTCAGGAGACCTGAGAATCACGGGACAAGCCAGCTGGACACTAAAGACTGTGAGCTTCTTGTTTCCAATTAAACTCCAGAAAACCAGAAGTAGCACTGTGGCTCAAGGGGTAGTGCCGTAGTCTTGAGCTGAAGAGCTCAGGGACAGCACCCAGTACCAGAGTTCAAGTCCCATGATCGACCAAAAAAAAAAAGAAAAGAAAAAAGAAATAGAGCCTCATGCCTTTAGTGCCCAGGCTGGCCTTGAACCTTGATCGTCAGATCTCAGCCTCCTAAGTAGTTAGGATTACAGGTGTGAGCTACTGTGCTGGGCCAAAGTTTATTTTTTTGTGGACAAGCAGTTTTGGGTTTCTTGAATACCTGAGAAGAGACTGATACCAACTTTAGTGCAATAATTAAGAATAAAATAAACTTTAAGTAATTTTCCTACTTGGAGATTTAAAAACTCCCATTAGCTCACACATTAGCTAAATACTGCAAAATAAGAAAATGATCCCCCCAAAAAGGCAAGGGGTGGACTGGAGATTTTCTTCTTTCCTTCTCATAAATTCTTAGAAGTTGTGACTTTCTCTCTCTCTCTCTCTCTCTCTCTCTCTCTCTCTCTCTCTCTCTCTCTCTCTCTCTCTCTGTCTCTCTCTCTCTGTCTCTCTGTCTCTCTCTCTCTCTGTCTCTCTCTCTCTGTCTCTCTCTCTCTCTCTCTCTCTCTCTCTCTCTCTCTCTCTCTCTCTCTCTCTTTCTCTCTCCCTCTCCCTCTCTTTCCTCCAAGAGCCACTGTGAACATACTAGCAACATTCAAATACTTGTAATCTTTCTGGAAAAGTTTGTAGGAAATGAACAGATCACTAATCTATTGTCTCTGCCTCTCTGCTGACTCAGAGGCAGCCCAAAGCAAAGCTATTTTTGAATAATCCCTGTTTTGTACCTACATATACAAATATGACCTTCTTCTATTTCTGGGACTTCCATTAAGTTACTCTAAACCAATTTAACTAGAAGTCAATATTTCATCATATTTCATTTTCCATTATAAAATCCCTAGTTTTAATCTAAGTCAAATATTTTTAGTGAATTTCTATTTTTAATATTCATACAAGCACTTCATTTGCTACTACATTTTTTTTGCCAGTTCTGGGCTTGGGTTCAGGTCCTGAGCACTCTCCTTGGGTTTTCTCAAGGTTAGAGCTCTACTAATTGAGCCACAACATCACTTCTAGCTTTTTTCTATGTATGTGGTACCAAGGAATTAAACCCTGGTCTTGGAGCATGCTAGGCAAGCACTCTACCACTAGGCCAAACTCCCGGCCTTAAACATTTTGATAAAGAAAATGTATAATTACAATAGAAAATTTGAAACCACAAAATGACATTTATTTTTCCTTCCAAAATGTACACAGTATTGTACTTTCTCAGTATATTGTAATTATTTCCTATCTTTGTAAATATTTATATTCAGTCTGATAGATCAAAATACTCCTTTAAAATAACAAAAATAGCTGGGCGTGATGGCCCATGCCTATAATCCTAGCTACTCAGAAGGCATAGATCTGAGGATCAGTGTTCAAAGAGAGCCCAGGCAATACAAAGTCCAGAGTCTCTTATTTTCAAATAATCACTAGAAAACGGAAGTGGGGCTTGGCTCAAGACTGAGACAGTAGCCTTGAGCTGAGGAGCTCAGGGACAACAGCCAGGACAAGTTCAAGCCCCATGACCCACCAATAAATGAATGAATGAATGAATGAATGAATAAATAAAATATACATCAGTGAAAAGTATTTCTAGGAAGTTACTTGTTCTATTTTACCCTGAATGCATGTTAATCCTTTAATTTATATTAATATTATAACTGATCATTGCTGATTTGCATAAAAATTTTATTGTATGTACTCTTTATCTAACTAAATCAAGTTTTTTCTATATCCTTCTACATAAATAGAAAATCTATTTCATTATGCAGAGTACATACCATAAGATTTTAAAGAAAAAAATCCAGAATTTATGACATGGGAAATACATTATATCACCAAGGGAACAAAGGGAACAGAAATATTATAAAATGTCATTCTTCATTATACTTCAGATGTCAGAAAGCATGACTATTGCATTCTTCTGAAAAGTCAATTTACATTATAAACATTTCTATAGAAACTCTTCATTAACTTACCTTTTATTTGTTTTATTTTTTATCCTTTTGTCTATATTATTAACTGCTCTAAAAGAATGATCTCTCAGGAATACAATTTAGGGATATATTAAATTTTTATTTAAATTTACCTAGAGTTAATATATAAGGAGATAAGTCAGTGACTTTTTTTAACTGATCTTTACTTTAAGTATCTAATATTTTATTTTGTATAGCCAGCATCATGTGTCAATTGGCACTTACCTGAGTTTATGTATGACTTCATATTTCCTACAAAGGTCTGAGTAGAAACAGAAAGTGTATGTCATCTTAAAAGATACTTGTATAGCACTGCACACTGTAGGGACAATTTTCCTCAAATGTTGTCTTGTCATATATCTATTGTTATGGAAAACTTACTGATTGTTGATTTATTCAAACACATTATGATTCAGCTGGCTTTTTTTTAATGTATCGTTTGTATTCTTTATTTTTCAAAAGTCCGTAAAATTGCACCACAAAAAAGAAAAGGAGGGAAAATATGTAATGCAACATAGTTGAATATTGTCCTTTACCTAAGGTAGAAAAAATTTATATGTAATTATATTCATTGCATTTTATATAAAATAATGTTTTATATAAAGAATTGTTCTTACTGTTACCGAATATATATTCTTCCTTCTAATTTGCTAAATAAATTTTTTTATTAAATATATTTTTATTGTAATTAATAGAAGGGTTACATGATATTTGCCAGATAAATGGTGAATTAATTCCCATACATTGATACCCTTTCACATGTCTTGGTCCCCATTTCCCTTCCTCCCTCCCCCACCCCTCATCTTGTTTTCACCCGTTCCCTATCCAATTTCAGATAACCAAATACAAATATATCCGATATATCAGGTAACAAAGTGAGATAGTGTAACAATATGAGATAACCAAGGGACAGCAGAAGTGATGAGAGATAACATAGTACCTTAAGAACCACAATCATTAATTATATGGCTTATGTTTACATCATATTTTAAATGGCAATTTTAACAAACGATTATTCAAGGAGGGAATCTCTAATTACATTTTCTGGGACTTAGTATTGAGTACTTAATCAAAATTAGGCTAACGGTTTGTATGTCATAGAAACATATCAATTTATGAAATAAAACATTATGATTATAGAGTCATAACATATAGTTATGTTTGTATTTCCATTACCATGTCCATAGCTTTGGGTATGCAGTTATTGAGTCCTCGCTCTTGTACACTTTGGATTTAATAACTGCATATTAAGGATACCATGCGCCCTTTGTTCCTTAGGTCTTGACTTGTCTCACTCAGCATGATTCGCTCTAGATTCATCCACTTCCCTGCGAATGCCATTATTTTATCTTGTCTGTTGGCTATGTAGAATTCCATTGTGTATATATACCACATTTTCTGTATCCATTCATCTGCAGTAGGGCATCTGGATTGTTTCCATCGCCTGGCTATTGTGAATAGTGCAGAGATGAACATAGCTGAGCAGGTGTCTTTATAATATCCTGGGTCATGCTGTTCAAGACAGATGCCCAGAAGTGGTATGGCGGGATCATAGGGAAGGTCTATTTTCAGTTCTTTAAGGAACCTCCACACTGCTTTCCAGAGTGGCTGAACTAGTTTACAATCCCACCAGCAGTGCAGTAGGGCTCCTTTTTCTCCACAAGCCCGCCTCAGCTGGCTTGTTTTTAACAAGATAAAATAAAGAATTACAGTCCAGAAAAGATAACATTAACCACCAAAGATTTGTAGAATCTAAAATAGTATGTATTTCTAAAGTCCTGAGAAATGAATTTACTGAGTAGAAAAAGAAGAAAGGAAATTATTAGCAAGTAATGAAACTAGAATAGAAATTACAAAAAGGAAAACTTAGAAACAAAAATAGATACATCAAAGGGGTCAGGAATTTGGCCTACTGGTAGAATGCTTGCCTAGCATGCACTAAGACAGGGTTTGATTTCTTGGTACCACATACATAGGAAAAGCCAGAAGTGGTGCTGTGGCTCAAGTGGTAGACCTCTAGCCTTGAGAAAGTCCAAGGACAGTGCTCAGGCACTGAGCTCAAGCCCAGGACTGGCATACACACCCACTCACACCCCCCCTACACACATCAAAGAAAATAAAAGAGTAGGGGGTAACTATGTTTGTGAAGTAATGCACCTTCTATCTGGTGAATACAATGTAACCCTTCTATTAGTTACAATAAAAATTATATGAGAAAAAAAGAGTTTAATACTGATTGAATGATCATTGGAGACTTTCAAGGCAAAAATTCAATAATACAAAATGTGTATGTGTGTGTGTGTGTGTGTGTGTGTGTGTGTGTGTGTGTGTGTGTGTGTTTGGCTGGGATTTAAACTCGGGCCCTTAACATTTACTAGGCAAATGCTCTACCACTTCAGAAATGTCCCCTGCCCTTCTTGCTTCAGTTTAGATAGGGGAATGTGTTTCTGCCTTTCCTCAGTCAGTTTTCCTGTTGCTTCATTTTTTTAAATATATTTTTATTGTATTTGATAGAAGGGTTACATTATATTCGCCAAATAGAAGGTGCATTACTTCACAAACATTGCTTCCTTTTCTCATGTTTCTGTCCCCATTTCCTTCCCCCACTCCCTCCTCTCATCTTGTTTTCTATACTGGCTAAGAACAGAATATGTCATAGATAGAGATGCATAGGGAATGAATACTGAATATATTTGCTTTAAATCATTTTTCAAGGTATTTGGAAAGGAAGTAAGGTTGCCATTTTTTGTTGTATTATTGTACATGTAAAAATGCATGTGTTTGTTCCAAAGGGAAGATAAACTATTAATGATACTAAAAGAGTAAGAAAAAATATATAAAAACTGTAATGTCATGCTGTGGGATCTGGAAAAGGATGCCATAGTTATCTTTAGTATGAATGTTAATCTTCTCACAAATCTGCTATTACAGTTATCATTAGTTTACACTCCTTTAGTTTACATGGCAGATAGATCTTGGTGATTCAAAAAAATTAAGAGCAGATAAGATAAACAAGGACATATTGGGGTCCTAGCCAATACTTTATCAATAAAATCTAACCAAGCTGATGCTTTCCTTCAGACTCTTATATCTCATGGACACCTAATGTGTTATTGATCAGAGTTCACAGAATATGATTTGATGCTCTGTGCAATTTGAAAATTTGTCCTGGCCATAATTTGCAATGAGTAATGAGCCTTGAATAAATATTATCTTGTTTGCTATGTGTCAGAGGGTTAATTAGTTGATAAAAATAAAAGTATTTAAAATTGCTGTTTGAAGGACAATAAATTGAATGTCAGATGATTAAATGTTAATTGTCACTTTGGGAACCATAACTTTTGTTGGGGATAGTGTATTTTCCAATATTCTCTCCTTGATCTGCCTCACAAATCATGTTGGCTTGTCACCTGTCTATGTTCCACGCCACCAGGCAGGAGAAAGACACGAAGCTTTCCCTACTAACATGACTTTAGCATTAGTCTTCTACTATATGCAGATGCACACATATATGCATACACCTACACTAGCTTTCTTAAAACTTTTTTGCTGTATTCTAAATACATACATTTAGAACAAGACTGTTCCTAATGAATTATATGTACAAATATAGATGTGTATGTATGTATATATATATATGTAAAATACACAGAGTGTATTTTAACAATGCATTATTGCTTTCCCCTCATGGTTTCCCATCATCTAGATTCCTATTGCACACAATGTTTGGCAACATTTCCTGCCTCATTCATAGCTTAGAGAACTTTCTCTAGGAATCTGATCAAAATCTGTTTTCTAATCTTTCTGCCCTTCTTACTGTATGACTGTCTGACGGTCTTTGACTACAGCTCATTTGGTAAGTCCTCCTGACCCACCCTCTTCACACAAGCTTACAAGCACATGCTAAGCAGGTCCATCCTTTACTCCTTATCACTACAAACACTGCAATCCCCTCCTATCTTAACCATTCCTGCAAGCTCAAATGTTTACAAAACTGCCCACACCCCCTCCACAAGTCACCATAATAATGTAATCCAGTTTGTAGATGTTAGCTGTCACCTCTCTTGCTCCATTCATTCAGACATTCTGAAATCCAATTTCTGATTTGTATTAATTAGGTCATTTCCAGTCAGAAGCTAACACTACTTCCCAATTACTATAGTCACCACTTCTAGTTGTAGATCAAATAATTGCTTTTCAGGATTGATCTTTCAGTGTCTCTGCTTCATTTGAAAATCTTGATTGTCCAATTAATTGTGTTTGATTTAAGGCCAGAAATTAGTGTAAAATGTAGACTCAAGATAATCAGGAATGGTAAATTAACAGAGGTATGCCACAATGACAACCTTCAAATGCCCACTTTGAAGGATAAGACATAAAGAATATAATTCAGGTACAGAGCCAAAAGTTTATCACTTTAACAAGGTGAGAAATTATTGAAAGTAACATCTGTCAGAAAACTTATCAAGGAAATGACCCACAGCTTTTATTTCTGTTATTTTTTCTCCTCTATTTCTGTTTTTCATATCCCTCTTTCCGGTGTCCTTTTCTCTTGAAAATAGACAGAGTTACTATAATGTATATAAGACCCAAAGTAGAAGGAATGGATTTTAAGAAAGCTTTAAAATCTTAGGTATTTCTGGAAGGCAAGAAGTTCCAACAGGAGTTATTGTAGTCTTGCATTGTAATCTTAAAAGTTGTCTGGAGATATAATTCCTTCCTCCTTCAGAGACCTATCTTCTACATTAGATTGATTTGTTGTACAGGCTCCACATACATTAGGGATTAATCTGCTTAAATAGCAGATAACTGGTTTAAAACTTTAAAACTTATCAAGGTATTTACCATTTCTCTCCTGCTTAAACCATCTTCTATTATTATCCACTATAAGTCCTATACTCAAAGCACAAAGAAACCAGTGCTCACCAAGTTCTTCCATAATTCCTGTACGAGGAACCTTTCTTCCTCTCTATCTTTTCTGACCTGCTTAAGATCTGTTCTGAGTGGCTTTTCTCCCACTTTACTAGAATTTCCAGGAAACTTTAGAAAGTGTAAAA
The DNA here is from genome assembly GCF_031878675.1 of Megascapheus bottae. Taxonomy (NCBI): domain Eukaryota; kingdom Metazoa; phylum Chordata; class Mammalia; order Rodentia; family Geomyidae; genus Megascapheus; species Megascapheus bottae. Next base: position 45,192,559 of record NC_143515.1, read on the forward strand.
TTACATAGACCATTTATGACTAATGTGATATTAAACTGTATGACTATGATCTACTATGAAGATGGTAGTGTTACTGTATGACGCTAAATGAAAGGACCTCTAGGATATAGAAACAAAAGCCATATAATGAGTGATTGTTGACCTTAATGTACTATGTTATCCCTCATCTCTTTTGCTTTCCCTTGGTTATCTCATATTGTTACAGTATCTCACTTTGTTATCTGATATATTGGATATATTTGTATTTGGTTATTTGAAATTGGATAGGGAAGGGGGGAAAACAAGATGAGGGGTGGGGGTATGGGGAGGGAAATGGGGACCAAGACATGAGAAAGGGTATCAATGTATGTGAATTAATGTACCTTCTATCTGACAAATATAATGTAACCCTTCTATTAATTACAATAAAATATATGAAAAAAGATTGTAGTGTTTCAAACTCTAATTCCATATTTTTATCATGGATATTTGCAGCTACAGTGTATTCTGTAGTGGGCTATTATTCAACCCTTTAAAATTACTGTCGTCTATTTTTTTTTGCTTATTATGCACATTAAAGTGAGTGTTGGTACTCCTGGGCTTAGTCGCCACAGAAGTAATGGTAATTGGAATGTTATTTCATTACTACCCAGTACTTTAAGGTGCTAATCTAAAACATAAGGATCTTGAGTACTGAATTTTCATAGTAAAAAGAAGTAAATGTTAATTACTACTTTTGTCAGTGCTTTAAATTTCCAATTAAACTAATTATTAAAAACAACTCTTGAGTTGATTTCTTTGATTTGAAAAAAAGCCATGCTAGGAAGAGTAACACTGAAATGAATCTTCTGTATGAAAGGACTTTACCTGTTTTTGATCTACCTAAAGCCTTTCCCTCAAAGTAACTTGTGATAGTAACTAAATACAATATTAATACAAGTATTGCTCAAAGGAACAGAACTGGCCCATATATACACAAAAACAAAAATCTGACTCTATCGTAGATTCAGAGATTCCTATTAGCACACACAGCATTTAGATTTAATATGAACAAACATAAGATTGGTAAATAGCTATTCCTGTGTAATTCCATCAAGATCATTATTTACAAACAGCTTCTTAAGAACAGCTGGTGGGCTATGATTGAAGTTTAGGCCTTCTGCAGAAATATGTGTCACTGTGGTAGTAGACATCACTAACAACAGTAGTTACATACCGTGATAATACAGTGGACAATAATAATTGGATCATTTATGAAAACTCCCAAATGTTCTCTAAAGTCAATCAACTATATATCATATTCCATTCACCAATCTGTTTTATCCAGACTGACAGAGATTCCTTCCAAATGATCTGGTCAAAGAACTTTGTATCCAAATATTACATATCTCTGTGTCTGACTAATCCATTGCTCGACAGAATCTCATTCCATTTCATTGGGGAGCTTTTGTTTTACTCTATATATTAACTAATCACAGTCAATTAAATAGCCTAGAAAAAAATAGGGCCATCCTTTTAGAAAGGTGACTCATCTATAGCTACTAGGGGTTGCAAATTACATTAGGTGGAAACATCTCTTCCTAAATTAAAATGATCCCATCACATTATTACATTGCTGTATTGTTGCATTTTAGTTGTATGAATATACTTGCCCAAGTATAAATACAGCTTATATATTTACTGTTAAAGCTATAATTCTTACTTTTAGTAATAAATTTTATATAATCCTCATATTTCTTGAAGTATGACATCAACTTTAGCTTCTTTTCTAGCATTTTGCTTCTTTTTTTCACTTTGCCTCCATGTGCAATTATTTGTTTACTTTAATTAGTGCTAAATGAGTGTGCATGTGACACTTTATAAAATTTCAAAATGTAAGTTATCTGTTGGATAATTAATTACTATGAGAAAAAAATATACACAGTGTTTTGCAAGCCCAAAATTGCTTCTTATGATCCAGATGCAGATAATATGATCTTGATGCAGATAATATAATCACTCACATCTACCAGGGACGATCTGGTATGAGTATGCACAAAAGAAAAAATGTATAACAAGTTAGCAACTAGAAATGTATTTCTCTCTCAACTAAATATCCCATTGGTAAGTGTCCTGAATCACAGGTAATTGCTCAAAGTTGAAAGGGTTCCAGGCATCTTCTGCATTACAAAGTTCCTGGCATCAGGCTTCCCTTGAACTCGGAGGTCTAGATGCCACAATTCCTGGCATCAGGATAGAGGAAGGAAAAAGAAAAGATGACAAAAGACTGAATTCTACATGGGACAAGCAGGAACGGTTCTTTTGCAAGTATATTGAAATTAGTCTAGTAACTTAGAAACACATCTCATCCATACCCTCATCCATTATTTCTGGGAAAAAGAATTTCCAATGCCATCTTCAATTCTTGCTCAAACTACTTTAAATGGTGAACCACACACACTGCTGGATGCCAGTAAATCTCATCTGTAAATCCTGGCTTGTCGGGGTCTGATATCTGTGGATCTCATTTCAAACAAGCATAGGCTAGAAAATCTATGAGATTCATCTCCAATTAACCACTAAAAAGCCACAAGTGGAATTGTGGTTCTGGTGAAGGTAATGAACAGACATGTTACAGTTACATAAGTTGGGTAGTGCATACATTTCTTTTTGAACAGTGTCACCCCTTCCTCATTTTCTACCAGTTTCTCCTGCACCACCCTCAATGGTATAGTTCATTTCCAACACAGTGTCTAGTATCACCGTTGAATTGGTTCTCCTTTTGAACCACCATTTCTGTACTTCCCCTTCCTCCACCAAATCATATAAATTTATATACAAAACAAAGGATTACATAAGTCAAAATCAGCAACAAGACAAAATAAATCAAAGGAAAGTTAAAAAAGAACCTCAAATAGTACCAAAAAAACTTCCTTTGTTTCCATTTCTTAGAGATCATTTCCATAAGCATCATTTTATATACTGTAATCATATGTACATAGCTATTGGGCTCTTATGGTTCTCTTCAAAGAGTATCTTCCTTTGTTCCTACTGTGTGAAAATTAACAGTGCTGTTTATGTAATCATGTCCTAGTGTGATTGTCTTTTACTATCCATTGGATTTACTTGTAGATATATCGACATATTCTAATTACTATAAATGAGGGAACCCATGCAGTCTATGTTTATTTGGGTCTGGCTTACTGAATTTAATTGAATTTTTCTAAGTCTTTCCATTGTTGTGTGAATGTGGCAATGTTATTCTTTCTGATGGGGAGCCAACAAAACAGGATAGAAGAAATGCATGGTGCTGGGTGTATTGGCCATATACATGCAGAAAACTGAAGTTAGATCTTTACATTATCACCCTGAGTCAGAATCAGTTCCAAATGGACAAAAGACCCCAATAGAAGAAAAGATAGCCTGAAAATATTATAGGAAAGGATAGAGGAAACATTTCAAATACTTAACACAGGTTGAAACTTCCTAGTATAGCTACAGAATCGCAACAAATCAAAGAAAAATAGGATAGATGGGATTCCAGCAAACTGAAGATTTCTGCATGGCAAAGAACATAGATAGCAAGGTAAATAGAAAGCCCTCAGAACAGGAGAAGATCCTTACTAGCAATTCTAAAATATACTTAGAGCTCAACAAATTAAACCCTCTAATACAGATCCTCAAACAAACAACAACCTAATTAATAAGTGGGCTACAGACTTAAAGAGAGACTTCGTTAAAGAAAAAAATAGGAATGGCCATTAGATACATGAAAAAATGTTCAACAGCTTTGACCATAATAGAAATGCAACTGGCCTCACCCCAGTTGTAATGGCCATTACCAAGAAAACAAAAATAACATGCTGGCGGGGATGGGACCAAAAAGAAATGCTACTATACTACTGGTTGGGAATGTTCAACCACTTGTTCAACCACTCTGGAAAGCAGTATGGAGGTTTCTCAAAAAACTAAACATAGAGCTTCTCTATGATCCAGCAACCCCACTCCTGAGCATTTACCCGAGACCACAAATCAGCCCATACCAATGTCACCAGCTCAACCATGTTCATTGCAGCATTATTTACTATAGCTACGAAGTGAAGTCAAACCATACACCCTTGAGTGGATGAGAATCAAGAAAATGTGGTATATATGTAAACTATTTTTGACCTTTTCTAGTCCCCTTACTAGAGTAGAGGTCCAATGGATGCCATACTGCTTTAGGAACACTGTTGAGTGGTTACTAGCACATACCCAAATGTCTCCTTGTAGATTTGGCTGATGAATGCTTCAAGAACATGGAACTACTTTTTAGTATATGTTTTACCGTTAGTATTTAGGTAGTTGATATTTTACCATACGTAATTCAAAGTGACCATAAAGAAGCAAAAGGTGCATGGTGTATTATTGACTGTGTGAATGAAGCACAGCTTGAAAGGCATCATCATCTTCTACCTGGAATTGGTCCAGGTGTTTGAAATGCAATCGAGTGATATGCTCATATATTTAGGAAATAAAAAGAAAGAGATTGTGTAATATATTATGAACTAAGGAACCACACTTTTCTGGATTGTTGCTTCATGCAATTCTTGCAAAATGTTGCAATTTTAGGAATGGCAGTGAGGAATATAGCAACAATATATCTTTGTCTTATAATTGTGAGCCCCTTCTATCCTCCCACTATACCCTATGGTTTCCCAGAGAATATACTTACAAAATGCCAGTAACTCATTCTAGGGAACTCATTCCCAACTTACCTCTCCCTCCACCTCAAAAGAGAAAACCTCTTGACTCAGGTTTTTGGGTAAAGTATACTTTCCAATCATTTCTGTTTGGTATCATGTTTGCTCTGTGGAACTTGTTACTTTGAAGTTCTTAAAGGTATTACTTGGTATCACAGCTATCCTGTCAAATAAAATATTCAAATAGATTGGGATAGAAGACGTGGGGATGCATCCCTTTAATTGGAGCATTCTGTATAAAGAGGAAGTAGGATTGAGAGAGCCAAAGTGGCCTTAACTGCAGAGTAACATGCTTAAACAAGAAACGAACAATTATTTTAGAGACACATTTCTTCAACAAACCAAAGCCAATTTTTTGCTTTGAAGTAGTTTCATCATGCTATGCTAGGAAAAAGACAAAATGTCAGCTGGTATCCAAATAGCGACCAAATGAAATTCACAAATTATAGTCTGTTTTCAGATCAACATGAAATCAAATTGACTTAGCTTTGAATACATGTCATTAGTGTCCATTATAATTTCAACTGTTCTTGAATTTCATAAACTTGTTAGAAAATTATGTCTTATACTTTAAAGTTGGAAGTAAAAATTAGTATGGGTCCTGGGATTTGGGCCCAGTGGTAAAGTGCTCGCCTAACATGCACCAAGACCCAGGTTTGATTCCTGGGTATAACATACATAGAAGAAGCCAGAAATGGTGCTGGGCTCAAGTGGTATTGCTCTAGCTTCAAGAAAAGCCCAAGGACAGTGCTCAGGCCCTGACTTCAAGCCCCATAACAGGTAAAAAAACATTAATATGATAATTTGGCAATTAACACCTATAATCAAATTAAAAATTGCTTGCCCCAGAACTGGCAAAAGAAAAAAAGCCATGCAGAATCCTGTTCATTGTGGTCTCCTTGGAGATTTCACAGTTCATGAGATGGGAGAAAATCTAGATGCACAATTTCTACTTTAGAAGATGGTAATTGGAATTGAGTCATTCTCCAAGCTAACATCTATCAGCAAACGTATTTTTTTTTCCAGAAAACACCATGTGATTGGATAGCCAATCACATTTCCTTGGTATGGTAGTAACAAAGATATTGACAGCTTCTAGACATTTCAGTCAGCAATTTAATAATCAAATGGATTTTCCCTTTCAAAATGCAACTAATTTCAGAGATATTTTAAATTTCTGGATCCTTTTCCTAAATTTATCATTGGAAAGGTTAAATCCTACAAACACTGTGTTTATTGATGTCAAGTTTAAGACTATCAGCATAGAGTTTCAAGCTTTTAGGATATTAGGAAGATACACAATTCCCCTTTTGTAGGACCCTGAAAAATCATCTTACAGCACAATGATAAAATTGATTTTACCCATTAACAAAATTAACAAATGATCCAAAAGATAAATAAATAAAAGCCCTGCTTACTCCACATTTCCAGGACACATTTGATAACAAATTATTTCCACATAATATCTGTAAACATGTAAGGCCTGGCAGCGTATCTCAGGGCATATTGATGCTTAGGATACAAAGACTTGCTGTTAATTATTAATCATCTTGTAGGGATTTGGAAAGTATAAATGTGGAGGAGAAGCTCATAATGAAATAATATGAGTGAAACAATTTGTACTTCCAATGTATTCTTTCAATGCAGGTGTATGAAACATTTATAATGTTCTTAATGAGATCTTGGTATGACAATTAACCCCAAAATGAATAAATACGTAAAGGATAATAGGAAATAGTTGTTATTTACTGTAAGTCTAATATTCAGAGCCATAAAATTGCACAGATTTTCTTTTTACTAAGTATGTGCATGGAAATCTAAAGCCTATATTTAACTAACTAGAATATGTCAGGTGAACAGCAATGACTATGGATATTAGCAGGAAGTACACATGTATCTCAAGAAAATAAGCATAAATAATTCTGGTCAATTTGAATTCTCCAGGTAATAATGTTAAGGAACTGACAAATATTTATAGCATGGGTCTTAAAGTCATAATATAAATGTATAACTAATCTTTATTTTTATAAAATAGTATTCATTTTGTGTAAATGACTTGTTATGTAAGAAATAATATAATTCAATGTTCTTTTTCCATGAATGATTTCACACTTAAAAAAACAGTACATTTATCAGCCTGTGTCCCAGCTAATTATATCTAAAAATATGGTCACTATAATTTTAGTTATGCTTTGTACAGCACCATAAACTGGTTACATATTTTCCTTTGATCTTATAGTAATTTTAGTTTCATAGTAAGATTGGACAGAACGTGGGGTTTCCATATATCTTCTTATCTTATGCCTCAACTACAAATGTCCCATGAAAGAAATTAAGAAACGTAAAAAATATTGCTAAGTGAATGAAGCCAATCTTAAATGCTACATTCAAAATGGTTTTAAGTCTGACATTCTGGAGAATGTAAAACTGCTGAGAAAGTAAAAAGACAAATGTTTGCTTGATGTTAGGAAGAGGAAGGGTTGAAGAAGCAGTGCCCTGAGGATTTTCAAAGCAATTAAAGTATTGGTTATGATGCTATTTCATTAAACCTATATCACAACCCGCAGAATGAACAGCAACAAGAATAAACCACAGGTACACTGTCATCCGTGGCTTTGTGTCATATTTTTGGTATTCTTGATTTATCAAAGTTAATGAAATTGTTGTTGGAGATTAAAATAAAAATGTTAGAGTAAAATGGAAAAGACTTGACTATACCCTAAATCACAAGTAATTTATACTTATTTATAAATCATTTAATAAACAATAATTTATGCTGCATTTCTACATGATAAAATGTTTTTACATAAATAATGGTTATTATATTTGGAATTAGTCTGTCAGCTTTATATCCACTCGCATAACCATCTCTTCCTAGTTGATGGAGATGGACTAGATCTGCTTGGAAAAAACTTTAAATGTATAACGGGTGATTATTTTAGGTGAGAGATTAATTGTACTATAAAATAATTACTCTCAGATAATGAAAGGAAGCATAAGAAATAGTCATCAAAACTCTAGTCTACTTCGGACTCCATTTTTCACTCTCCGAATTCACTTTCATGTTCCCTCAAATGTGAGCTGATTCTAAATTCATGTCATATTATTTTACAAGTAGGTTTATTCACATCATGAGGTGATTCTTTTTTTTTAATGTGTTTTCCCATTTCTGTTCCAGGAACTATCTGTGGTTATTTCCAGGTCTCTCATTACTCCCTGTGATTGGGAGATAGGAACGGCATAGAATTGCAATATTCTTGATGATGACTAGATCAAGAAACTGTTGGAACAGAAACAAGATTGAACTACAATTTATAAAACAAGAGGCAGCCCCTGACATAGCAAGCCTAAAGGAAAGAAACAAGGTAGATGGGAAAATCTATATCATCAGTCTGAAAGTCCAAGGATGGCAAGGACTTCTCATCATAAATGCCAATGTCTGTCAATTACTAGAAGATGAGTAGCTTGTATTAAAGAATGGGGGGTTGCACCCAGATTCATATAATATTATGATAATTATCATGATTCATGATACAGGTGGGAAAAGTCCATAACACAATAGGCTAAATGTTAATGTCTTGTGCAGAAAGACTAAAGCATGAGCCTCCAGTTTTCTATGTGAGTGAGTAGTATTTATGAATAAAGTATATCCAAGGGAAATAGCTATTTGACTGCTTTTTACCTGAGACAGGTTGCATTAAACCACTCTACCTAAGCATATTGGGACAAGAAACAGTTCTTTATGTGCTAACATATCAATGAGTTATCAAGTTAGCAAGCTCAATAATCCAAGCACTAAATGCTAGGTAGGTGAATATTCAGGATGGAAGTATAGTGACAACTGGTAAGTAAAGTTTACTATAGGAGTTGCATGTTCTTATATAAGCAAAGGTGAAGAAAGTAAGCATAAACAATAAGCTACATGGTGTAAGTATGCAAATTTTTCAGCCATTGGTTAGTAATAATGAACTCAGACTATTATCAGGGTAGTAACTGCCGTCCGGGGCAGTAAGAACCCAGATACCTGGTGTCTTGAAGACATGGAGTATTAGGAGGTATATATGATGAGCAGAAAGTATTCTACTGTGCATAGAAGATAAAGTGTGCCATGTTCATGGGACAGCAACAGTTCGGCACTGTTAGTATTTGATCAGAATAGCTTGGAGCATAGATCGGGATGAATGGAATTCCAGCAGTGTGTAAAGATGGAAGTATGAACAGAGGCTTCTGAAGTTACCTGACAGTATGATAAAGGATCTTCTTTTATAGGCAATGGTGATGTGAATGATCTGGGATTGTCAGAAATCACTATAAGTAGTCATTAAGGTTTGGAAATGGAATAGATACCTATAATATGCATTTTTCAAGTGGGTTTTTCCTTCACATGCCTACTGGAAAAAGGTGTCCTGAGCCTGTCTAGCTGCATAGAATCACACAGTGTTTAAGAGTTTAGTGTCCTGAGTCAGAAAATCCCTGACTCAAATACCAGTTCCATCAGGTAGTATCTGAAAAACTTCAGTTATGTTTTCTTTCTAAGTTTGAATTCCATATGCAGAAGAGAAAGTAGACATAGGAAATCAGGGTACCCTGTGTCTTATATATGCACTTTTATGAATTAGGGAAGGTAAGGGGCACAACAAAATGGTGAGACCAAGGACAAAAGGTGAACCAACACAACAGCAATACTCTCAAGACAATATATTGAAAATGAACTTTACAACTTGGTGGGGGGGTGCAGGGAACTGGTAGAAAAATGAGGGAAAGGGTAACAATTTTTAAGAACAAATGTACTCACTACCTTATGCATGTTACTATAACCCCTCTGTGTATCACTTTCACAATAAAATTAAATTTAAAAAGCATAATGTAGCCTAGCCTATACATATCAAATATGCAGCACTCAGTTAAAAATTAGACTTAAAAACAGTGATTACTTTTGTGTAATCATGTAATTCATTCTGAAATTTTATGTCTATATTTATGGACAGTGATACATCTAGGTATATAATCACATGAATTTGTTTCCATTGTTTTCAGGGTAGGCAGAAAGTCCTGAGGTAGCTGAATCTTTGGTTCATCAGTCATTCTAGGATAAAGTGAGTATTACATTTCTAACTTTCACAGTGGAGGTCAGGATAGGAGTTTTATTTTTCAGTGTGGCTTCCAGAGTAGCTTCAAGAAGGAGAGAGAGGGACCACTGGACTCTCACCTGATATGATATGTATCTGTCCCTAGTTCTAAGATTAGCAAAGTGAGACAAATACGCAAGGACCTTGGAAGCTAGCAAAGGACTCTCTATAATAATTAGATGTATTTCTTCACCTTAGTATAAAAATCTACAAGATAATTTGCAAGGATCTCTTTGAATAATGATAAAATTTAATATCTCAACAGGTTAGGCTCATTGTTTTGTCATATACAACTTGTCTTTCATTTTCTAAGAAACCTAAATAGGCTCTAAAAAGGGATTCATTTCACTGTTTTATAGCACAGGGAAAATAACTGCAACCCAAACATCCTGTTCAATTCTGCCTAACAGGGCAGACATTTCTGGGTCAAATGCAATTGCTTCATTATTTTGTATTTTGACTATTAGCTCAAGAAAAGAAAAGATTCAAAATCAGCTGGGTTAAGATTATATCCACTTGGTTCTCCAAAGAAAGAAGGCACCTAAAGTCAAGAAGATCTGGCCTAGATATTCAAGCAGCTGCAGCACAAAGAGGTAAATTAATCTGAAAAATTTAAAACCCAGGTCCATCATTCAATAATTAGCAGAACACAATGAAAGCAATGGAGAATAAGGGTTCCAAGTCAAACGCAATAAATGAGTGATGGTTAAAGAACAAAAACAGCAACATGAACACTACTGCTCAGAGATCATACAATGCATAAAAGTTTCATTTCCCATGTAACATCCCATTGCCATAGGATATGCCATAATTTAAGTGGCCATAGATTTAGGAATGAAATATACTTTATTTATACTGTCAGGTGGGAATACCTTCTAAAGAAGGAGTTGAGTTTTACCCACATTTATAATAACTAGTCAAACTCATCCTACATGAAGTGGGAAAGTCAAACAAGTCCTTCACTTCTGCCAAATGTTCTCCTTTTCTCAAAAGACCCCTCTCCCTTCTTGTCAAATACATGACAAGTAAGAATTGCAGAAAGTAGTTTCCATTGTAGTATGATATTTATAAGAGGGTGAGGATGTTGAAGGGATGACACAGATTAAGATGCATTGTACACATAAACTGCTTCATTAAATAGCAAAAAGTTCAACACGTACCCTACAATTAAGATAAGTAAGGCAAGAGGTAGGTGGGGAGGGGTGACAATGTTGAAAGGCATGACAATGATTAAGATACAAGTGACAACTCATTTGTACAATTATTTATAAATAATAAAATATAGCTGGGTAGGGCTTAGTGGCTCATGCCTATAATCCTAGCTACTCAGGAGGCTGACATCTAAGGATCCTGATGATCAAAGAGCAAAGCCAACCCAGCCACAAAAGGACCTGAAACTTTTTTTATATCCAATGAATATTTATTGCTTTCTTTTCATCCTTTATAAACTACAGAAGGAGCTTAAAGATACAGAATAAGATAACTTATAAGGTAGGCACAGTGGAGTATGCCTATAGGTTCACTCCTGGAGAGGCTGAGGCAGGAGACTCATGAGCTCAAGTTCAACCTGGACTACATACTGTGTCTTTTTAAAAAAATATTTTATTGTAATTAATTAAAGGGTTACATGATATTTGCCAGATAGATGGTGCATTACTTCACATACATTGATACCCTTTCACATGTCTTAGTCCCCATTACCCTCCCCCGCATCTTGGTTTTCCCCCATTCCCTATCCAATTTCAAATAACCAAATACAAATATATCCAATATATCAGATAACAAAATGAGATACTGTGACAATATGATATAACCAAGGGACAGCAAAAGAGATGAGAGATAACATAGTACATTAAAGACAACGATCATTCATTATATGGCTTTTGTTTCAATATCCTGGAGGTCCTTTCAATTAGCTTCATACTATATGGCCTTATGTATCAAGGTTTTGCTCTATTGCAAATCTCTGCTAATAGAGCCCAAGGTTTCTACTGATTTTGACAAATGAGGGAAACCATTGAGCCTAAGTTCCTTTGAGTCTGGCTTACTTCACTTAATATGATTTTTTTCTAAGTCTTTCCATTTCCTAACAAATAGGGATATGTCGTTTTTTCTGACAGCAGCATAGAATTCCATTGTGTACAAATACCACAACTTGTTGATCCATTCATCAACTAAGGGACATCTAGGTTGGTTCCATATCTTTGCTATGGTAAATAGTGCTGCAATGAACATTGTTGTGCTAGTGGATTTAGTATGCCCTAGGTTCTGGATGGTTGGGTAAATTCCAAGTAGTGGAATTGCTGGGTCATAGGGGAGCTCTATGTTTAGCCTTTTGAGGCACTGCCATACTGCTTTCCATAGTGGTTGAATGAGTTTGCATTCCCACCAACAGTGTAGTAGTAATCCCTCCTGGCCACATCCTCTCCAGCATGTGTTGTTATTAGTTTTCCTGATCCTGGCCATTCTAACTGGAGTGAAGTGGAATCTTAGCATTGTTTTGATTTGCATTTCTTTTATGACCAGAGATGTTGAGCATTTCTTCATGTGTCTATAGGCCATTGTTTCTTCTTCAGAGAAGACTCTCTTTAAGTCTCTGTCCCATTTTTTAATGGGATTGTTGTTACTTTGGAGATTAGTTTTGGAGTGATTCAATTTTTTGAGCTGTTGATACATTTTAGATATGAGGCCTTTGTCTGTTGTTTGGTTGGTGAAGATCTTCTCCCACTCTGTGGGCTTCCTAATTAAATTACTAGCTATGTCCTTTGCCATATAAAAGCTCTGCAGTTTAATGCAGTTCCACTTATCCAGCCTTTCTCTGATTTGTTGTGATTCTTGGTCATTATTAAGAAAGTTTCTACCTGTGCCAAGGAGGCCTAGTGTATCTCCTATTCCTTATTTTTTTTTTTTGCCAGTTGTGGGCTTGAGCTCAGGGCCTGAGCACTGTCCTTGGACTTTCTCAAGGTTAGAACTCTACCACTTGAGCCTCAGCACCATTTCTGCCTTTTTTTCTATGTATGTGGTACCAAGGAATTGAACCCGGGTCCTCGTGCATGCTAGGCAAGCACTCTACCACTAGGCCAAACTTCCGGCCCTGCCTATTCCTTCTTGTAAAGTTTTCAGTGTGTCAGCTTTTACCTCCAGGTCTTTGATCCATTTGGAGTTAATTTGCAGGGTGACAAAGAAGGATCCAACTTTAGTTTTCTGAAGATGCTTAACCAGTTCTGCCAGCACAACATTCTATTTTTTTGGCTCCCTTGTCAAAGATTAGGTGGCCATAGGTCTGTGGTTTAATAGATGGGTCCTCAGTTCTATTCCATTGGTCTTCAGGGCTGTTCTTGTGCTAGTACCAAGCTGTTTTGATAATTATAGCTCTGTAATAGAGTCTAAAGTTTGGTATTGAAATTCCTCCAGCGCTGTTCTTTCTGCTAAGAAGTGTTTTTGCTATATGGAAGGACCTGAAACTCTTATCTCAAACTCATTTCTAGAAAATGGGAAGTGGTGCTGTGGCTCAAGGGTAGGGAGGTTGCCTTGAGCTGAAGAGTTCAGGCACAATGCCCAGCCCCAGGGGTAGGGCAATAGCCTTGTGCTGAAGAGCTCAGGGACAGATCCCAGGCCCAGTTCAAGCCCCATGACCCACAAAAAAAAAAAAAAACAAAAACAAAAATTAGCCAAGTGCCAATTGCTAACACCTTTTATCCTAGCCACTGAGGAGGGTGAGACGCGAGCATCATGGTTGAAACCAGGGCAAGAAAGTCCATGAGATTCTAATCTCCAATTAATCACCAGAAAAGTGGAAGTGGCAATGTGACTCATCTCGGCAGAGGGCTAGCCTTGAGCTGAAGAGCTCAGGGACAAGTCCAGGCCCAAGAATTCAAGCCCTATAACTGACAGAATAAATAAATAAATTAATAATAAATAAATACAGTATCTTTTTAAAATAACTAACTACTTTAAAAGGTCACAAGATGTGTGAGAAAAACCTTCTGATAGAGAACTTGAAGCCACATCATTATTTTTGCAATAATGTAATAATATTGTAATATTTCTTATTAAATATATGTGTAAAGGGGTTTGAATAAGTATGATGAATCTTGGCCAATGTCATCCTTTCTATCATTCTTCCATTTCTTCCCCCATTCCATTCCGTTATTATTTTTGATCATAAATAATCAGTTTGTCACTGCCATAAACCAAACTTGTTCTATGTTGTCCTTATCAGTTTGTGATATGGAGCATAGTCTAGTACTACATTAAACACAAAGAGAAAAGTAAATAAAATTGCAAACTGGGGGGAGGGGCTTAGTAATAAAGTGCTGATTCAGCATAAGAAACCATTCTAAAATTAATTCTAGAACAGAGACAACATACACAGATTTATCATTAATGCATGAAACTGTAATTGGTAATTCTGGATTGAAATGCACTGAAGCAGTCTACTACTGAATTAAATATGTAATCAGTGCTCATTTCAGTGACACAGATTCCCCTTTTGCTATAACAGTAGAGTGATTGAAAGCTCCCAAATTGTCATAACAGACAGCATGGAGTCCTCAGGGGATGTGCTTTTTTTCTTTTTGCAGGTTGAAAGCAAAACAAAATATTGGAAACATTTTAAAGTATTTTATCTTTGAAACATCATTCTTCAGAACAAAAAGTCATTAAATTTCTGATAAGAAAAAAACAATTGTTGTTCTTAATTGACTATGTTATTTCTTTTTTTTGCCCTTTTGGAGTTATATTTTATATACTTTTTGAGTGTATTTGAAATAGGAAAAGGGGTGAGGGAGGGAAATGGGGACAAAGGCATGAGAAGGGTATCAATGTGTGAGAAGTAACGCAACTACTACCTGGAGAATATAGCTATACATTACCCCAATAATAAAAAAAAAGAAAAGAAAAAATGCACCAGAATTTGAAATACACATTAAAATGTTTTAAAGCACAATCAACACTTAACAAATGGGAGCAGAAAATACTTTCTGGAATTTGCAAATTGATGGGAATTTTTTCATAGCTAGAAATATATTTCTATGTGTATAGGAACTTGGAATATAGTAGGCAATTTCTGAATTAGAAGCTCCAAATTTAAGGGACTTAAGTAATCAATTATTTCCACAAAAACAAATTGCCACTCAATATGATAATAACTAGTGTGTGTGTGTGTGTGTGTGTGTGTGTGTGTGTGTGTGTGTGTGTTAGTACTGAGGGTTGAATTCAGGGCCTAACATTTTTGTTGGGGTTTTTTGCTCAAGGCTGGTACTTTACCACCTGAATCATATCTCCACTTATGGATTTTTGCTGGTTAGATGAAGATGAGAGTCTCTGGAAGTTTTCTACTTAGTCTAGCTTCAAATCTTGATCCTTCTCTATCAGCCTCTCTCATAACTAGGGTTAAAACATAAGCCCCTAGCATCTAGCTTCTGATGTCTTCTCTTGAACTGATAGTTCAAGAGGAGTAGGCTATAAAAGATCTGGAAGGCACAAATAAAATGAAGAAATAATAAACTATAATAAACATTGATTAATGGCTAGTGCACATGTGAAATACTTTACAACTATGAATGAAATTAAACTTAATTAATTAAACTTAATTAAATGAAATAAAGCTTATGAGGTCTAAGTCTAGGTAAGATTAAAACTGTGTGTGTGTGTGTGTGTGTGTGTGTGTGTGTGTGTGTGTGTGTGTATGAGAGAGAGAGACTACCATTCTGTCTCTAACAGTATAGAAGGCTGAACTCAAGACCTCATATTTGTGAGGCAAATCCTCAACTACATGAGACACAATTTCAGTCTTTTGGTTTTACTTTACTTTTTCAGATAATTAGTATCTCACACTTTTGCTCACACTACTCCAAGAATTTGATCCTACTTTTGCAGCCCATGCAGATGGAAGTTTAAGTGTACAGCATCACCAGGCCCAAGAGACTCTGCCTTTCTAACACATTCCCAGGGGAGGTTGGTACTGCTCTTCTCTTGAACACTCCTTGAATAGCAGTTGCAAAGAGCAAAAGGCAAGCCAAATCATAGATAAAGCAATTGTGGTTGTAACAGTCACTATTCTAAAGTCACTCTTAGTCTGAATTGGTCTTTGTTAATTTCTATTTTAGATACATACTCCCATGCAGGTTTTTAAAACTCCCATTTTACAGGTCACTTTCAAATCAATTGTGTAGTGATCTCAAGGATAATAGCTAAGCATGTGAGGATGAACTCCTCAGATGAGGGCAACGTGGATCCAAGAACAGAACCACTGACCTAGTTGACCTTTGGTGGATCAAAAAACAAAATTTACTGCAGCTCTTTTTTAAATTCGGATCAGTTACAGGACACAACCTTATGCCATGATTTCTAGACATATATTCCAGGAGTGTTTATTCCAGGAGTATCAAAAAACCATCATTTGTATTTTGATCATTTTTCACTAATATTTCTTAGATCATATTATGATGAATTTTCAGAAAATAATCAAATATGCCATTTATAGTTTCATTCACATTGCACTAGCTCTTTGTGACTTTGCACTAGTCTTTGTGAAAGAAAAATTAGCATTCTGAATGTCTCTGAGAGAAACATGTTTATCCTGACTGATAATTCGTACGAGATCTTTTCTCCTGTGCTTTGTACTGAATAAAGAAATGGCTTCAAACATCACATTTCTTGTAATATCCCTGTTGATAGGGGAAAATGATGCTAACAGCAGTCCTAGGTAAGGAAAACAAGATCAAGCTATAATTACAATCCTAGTTGTCATTATTATTAGATCTGACAACATTTTAGGATTGTGATGATAAACTTCAATTTGGTTTCTGCACCAGTGAACATTCTAATACTGAAGATCCATTATAAGTCTACAGTAATTCCTATGATCTATCAATGTGCCCAATAATAAAAGGTAAAATATCTTTACACAGTGATGTCCACAGCGCAATTTTGTAAATGTTTGTAAAGCAATGGCAAATTTAAGTTCCTTCTTTCAAAATGTCTCTTAGTACACATTTATAGAACATTCTCCCATGTCCTAAGATATGAGACCATTTCTATATTTTGTCAAATTAAAATTTTATTCTTTTTTTCCATTCAAAATTCCTATATTAAAATCATGAACTATCTGATCAGTGTCTCCCCCATCTGAGCCAACAGCAGTAAACAAATCCCAGCTTTTTCTTACTAGATCACATGATAGGTGGGGAGAGAAATATATTACTTAAAATCTAAATGTCAAGTTTAAATCATAAATTGCATCTAAGAGAAAAAATTACAAGTCAAACAATGTCCATGAAGCCAAACCCTGTACTTGGGAATATGACTTCTTTAGGGAATTTCTGGGAAGAAGATTCTGAAGAAGGAATCAAAAAGGGGATTCGTTTCCCTTGGATGCTAACTAAAAGAGAGTATTCTGAGTAGAATAAGAAACAGGACAACGGGAGCATGGCAGATATTGGAATGTACTGAAGATGCTGAGGTGAGCTGAAGGGGGAAGGTGGAGAGTTAGGAGACAGGGTGGCAGCAAAGCCATCCTTGTACTAAATGGTGTATTGCCTGCATGTTAGGTTTGGAGACTATTTTCCAATTTGATTATGCATATGGTTGATGGAATAGGTCAGACTTACAGGATGTATTTAAAGCACTCAAATGCTTACAGAAGCAAACAGCCATAGCCTCCTCCACTGCACACATGTTTACATCAATAATTAGAAGCCAAACTAAAAAGCATCATTGGAATTAGGCTGGTACATTTTTTTTTCAATTTAGTAACCCAACATTCTTCATTTTCTTGTTTTCCTCATATTTAAAATCCCATGCCTCCACTTCTATAAAAAGCTGTGATGAGACAATATTGATAACCCTTATAAAACAATTAGTGATATAGGTTTGTGCATGCATAAATATATGTTGGCATGGTGACTATTTAGAATACAAGAAGTTTGGTGGTGAGGTTGGCATACTATGTGACCAATGAACCAAATCAAGCCCCTGGCCCAATTCTATTAAAAAGTATTATAATGTAGTCATACCTATTATTATTCACCTAAATTTCTATGAGTGCTGCTTCAACAGGAAAAACAAACAAGCATATGGTGGGGCTCTTTCAATCCCCACCTCTACCTAGAAACCTCTACAATAGTTGGGTACTGAGCTCAGAAATTGCTCAAGAATAGAGCCAGGAAAACTGAATTTCTCATTTAAAATGGGGGAGTTTCTTTTATTTCAAATTTTTTATTGTGATTAATAGAAGGGTTACATTATATTCACCAGATAGAAGGTGCATAACTTCACAAACATTGATACCCGTTCTCATGATTTGGTCCCCATTTCCCTCCCACCCTCCCCCCACTTACCTTGATTTCCCACCTTACCTATCCAATTTCAAATAACCAATTAAGTACATATAAAATATATCAGATAACAAGGTGAAAAAATTGTAACAATATGAGATAACCAAGGGATGGCAAAAGAGATGAGCGATAACATAGTACATTAAGGACAACAGTCACTCATTATACGGCTTTTGTTTCCTTATCCTGGAGGTCCTTACATTAGTGTCGTACTATTGGGCCTAATGTCTCTAGATTTTGTTCTATTGTAAATCTCTGCTAGGAGAGCCCAAGGAACTGGGGCCTCTGCTACTTGGATTCCCAAAGGCAGAACAAGTTGAGTTTTTATTTACTTATTTCTAACATTGATCTATTTTTTAACCTTTAAAATAATACAGTAGTCAGCAGCAAATTCAGGAAATGTCCAGGAGCAAGAAGGACTATTTGTGTTATATTTAGCAATGTTGCTTAAGGAAAGTACTCTGGATTTCACAGAAGGTTCTATATCTCATGTTGATTAAAGGCTATGTTCTGCTCCAATAAGCCATTCCATGAACAATGCAATTTGTGTACATTTTGAGAGCCCCTGTATTTTGCAGTGTAATGGTTTGTTGAAAGTCAAATGTAAGTTGAAAAGTGAGATTGATCACACAAAGCAGCATATATTTTCTTCTCCTTTAAAAAAAACAAAACTACAAGTCATTCAATTTTACTTCCAGACACCGATCTTATTAGAGGACATGATGAAACAGTTTTCACCATCCAACTCAGTGTGTTTGGAACTCTGTGACTCTGGCAAAGGGTGTTTTAGTTTCTACCACAGAAATACTGATCAGGAGAAAACAAACAGCACTTCTACACAGTTCCTTCTTTATCAACAAATGTTCAATTTGAAGACTCTACTTTCTATTGGTCTTCTAAACAACAATAAAGACATATAGAGAAATCTAAAAGTAACATGATTAGACCAAAAGTCAAACAACCATTAGACATTACCTAACATTCTTCAGCCAAGATCCCACTGTGTATGATTAGACTTTTTTTTTTTACAGATGAAATAGATTAAGCATGAGGAGGGAATCTTTATTTTTTTTAACATCCCCAAATCCTATGGTCATCCACCCACCTATAAACAGCATTTGATGCTAACTGCCTTTTATACTAGCCTATTCACTTTTTCTCAAAAACTTGTTGCCTATTATCTAGTACAGGACACCATCAGAACTTATTCTATTATTGCAATAGTCCTCTATGGATGGTCTCCTATTGGTCTCCTACCAGCCATCTTGCTTCCACAATACCTTTCCTAGTAATCAGATGTACAGCAGCTTGACTGGGACTTTGAAAACATAGACTAAACAACCATTTCCATCTCAAACCCACCTGCAGTCTTCTTTCCATACCTGACTCCATCTCCCATCACTTTGCTCAAGCCATGTGGCTCACCTTCTCGCTTCTCCTCTTTGTGTCACCTGTGCCTGCCACCTGCACGGGCTTGTTTCTTCTGTTTAAACTGTGCCTCCTTTCTCTCCTCCAAGACTCCATTCAGATTCATGTCCCTACCCCACCAATCCATCGTGTTTTCATGGTCCAACATATTCCTGTGTATTTGTAGTGCATTTTGATTGTTTTTTTTTATTTTTACTGAGTTCAATAGATGTCTGGGATAGAGGAAAGATGAGATAGCTGCATTGGAGAGATTGCCTAGAATTGAATAGCTACATAAGATCACAAAAGAAAATGGCTTGTATTTTTTCAGTAACAAATTACATTAAAGTTATACTGCTTCTTCAACATTATAGTAATAATAGATTTGAATAATGCAAGATGATTGTAAAATAAATAATGTATAATTTCTCCTCCCCCCCATGGTCATTTGGGTGTTTATTATTAATCAACACTGAACTTCAGAGGAAAATACATTTTTTTCTGTTAGCTATGGATATTTTACCACTCATCAGAGTTACCTCTTACTTAATTCATTCATTATAGTCATTGTTAGATGGAAGGAGAATAAAAGAAAGTACATTACCAGTCCACATTACAGAAAATATCTCAGTTGAAGGAAATTTGTTGTTTTGATTATAGAATAGCACTAACATCTAAAATTTATAACCATTCTTAAAAGTGAAGTTCACTACCTTCTTTTGAAACTATAAAAGAAAAAATCTACTGGTTTATTTTCTTTTTAGGAATAATTATTCCATTTGTTATCAGAAAATCTTCAATGGAATAAATTTTTGTTATCTTCTTTAAAAATTGGACCTTATTTTGTTCTTCCCAAAGGCTGTCAAAATCTTTCTTCTAAATGTCTCCTCTCATTTGAACATTTATTGTGGTGAGGATGCAGTTCTTCAGTCTTTGTTAATACATAATGGGAAGGAGTGAGTCTCCTTAGCATTCAAAGACCATATTCAAATGAGTAGGAATAAGTTCCAAAGTAGAACATGCTGCAGTTTCTTTCTTTTGGGAAAGGTAATTCTTACCAACAGAAAGCACTTTTCATCTCCAAAGCATGCTTTCCCCAAGCACACTTCTTTCTCCAGAATTGCTGGTGTTTTTGTACTACAGGAAGACTCTAAAATTTCTCCTCCCATTGCCAAATTGAGATTCATTTGAATGTTATATAAAAATACTTTAAGTAGTGTCATTCTATATTGTTATTCTTTTTTATTATAATTAACAGAAGGGTTACATTATATTCACCAGATAGAAGGTGCATTACTTCACAAACATTGATATCCTTTCTCATGATATGGTCCCCATTTCCCTCCCATCTCATCTTGATTTCCCCCTTCCTTATCCAATTTCAAATAACCAATTAAGCACATATACAATATTCTATATTGTTATTCTTGTGTAAACAAATTCATTGTGGTTGTCTTAATTATATCAGAGAACTATAACCAAAGTATCATAAGTTGAGTGCTTAAGGAAATATTCTCTTGGGGAGGAACTGGGAGAGAAGAGGAAGTCTTCATGTCTCTTCTCACAAATACACTAATCCTTCATAAGAGTGCCACGCTCACCACCTACTTATTTTCCATTTCCAAAGAGTACTCCATTAATGATTAGTATTTCCACACAGGACATTTGTTGTTGCTGCTGTATTCTTCTGGGAAGGAGAATCTATCATGCAATGGTCCACTAAGATTTCTAGTAATACAATGAAGGAACATGTATTTGCCTGAAATTTTTATCTTCAAAATTAATCCTGATATCCGGGACATTTATTTTAAAAAAATAAAGTAAGATAATGTAAGGTTATTAAGGACTTCAATTTTGGCTTGTATTAGAATTATGTTGTTTACAATACTTTAATAATATAATAATATTCAGTAATACAATATTGATTAAATTGACATCTCTCAAGATGACTTTAATCAAATAGACTGAGATTAAACTTGGTTCTGGTGACTCACGCCTGTTATCTAGCTACCCAGGGGGCTAAGAGCTGACGCTCACAGTTCAAGTCAGCCTGGTCATGAAGGGTTGGGGCTTGCTAAGAGTTTCTTTCTTTATTTATTTTTCTTTTTTCTGGTCCTGGGGCTTGAACTCAGGGCCTGGGCATTATCCCTGAGCCTCTTTAATATTACTGAAGATAACAAGTGGTAGAGAGATGGTAGATAACAGTAAAATTCACTGGAAAGGAGGAATTTAGTGAAGACATGAGCAATGAGAATTAGGCAATAGACTGATCTCAGAGGAAAGAAGTTCTTCATATACAGATAATATAAGCTCGGCATCTTCAAAAAATAATCATGGGGCCGGGAGTATGGCCTCGTGGTAGAGTGCTTGCCTAGCATGCATGAAAACCCAGGTTCGAGTCATTGATACCATATACGTTGAAAAAAGCTGGACCTAGTGCTGTGGCTCAAGTGGTAGAGTTCTAGCCCTGAGAAAGTCCAAGGACCGTGCCCAGGCCTTGAATTCAGTCTCCAGGACTGGCCGAAAAAAGATCACAGGAAACTGAATGAAGACAAAGTCAAGAAATTTAGTATCATTTGGTTCTGAATACCCCCTTAAAAAAACAAGTAAACAAACACATATTTCAAGGGTTTGTGAGACCTAGTAGGGGTTGTAAGTCTTGGGAAGAATGTCATTGAAGGCTTCAGGAGGACCCTGGTCTCTTCTTTACTCTCCCCACCCCTGTGTTTCCTCACCAGAGGTCCAAACACAACAAAAACAATTGATCATGGGCTGAAATTTGAACTGAAATCTTCAAAATTGTGAGTCAAAATCAACCTTGCCTCTTCATGAGTTGATGTCTCTCAGGCATTTGTTGTAATTCTGGAATGCTGACTAGCACAGTTATCATAAGCCAGGAGAGACGGGGATGTATACCTACTTATTTAACCTCACTTTCATTAGATGCATTGAAGAGGTGAGGTAATATTTAATGCCTAATGGCAATGTTTCATAGTGTGTTCATTCAGCTGAAAGTTAAGTCATAGCCACTACTCTGAGTCAAGTGGAAATTGCCCAAAAAAATAAAAAGCTTTAATATCAGATGTTCCTCAGGATTTGGTTTTTATAAGCATGTCACTCTCTCATTGAAACAAGAATTATAATTCCATGCAAAACACTAAAATAATACTTTTAAATTAAATTAACATGGCATATCAAGGGCATTTGCTATGTTTGGGATGTCTTGAAATGAGATTTGGAGTACCGGGTAAATCATTGTAAGGAAACAGAAGGCACAATCAGGATAACTAACGTAAGAAGCCTTGAGTAAAGGACTGAAACATTAGCATATAGGTATAACTGAGGCAGACCACAAGAGACTGCAAGATCCCAGACTAATGGCAGCAGGATTCTGGATACAATAACCATCTTTAGATCTCATGAGGTGGGATTAGAGACCTGCTACTGGAACAGAGAAAAGAGACTGAGACGAACAGTTTTGTGCTTTGGGAATCTGCAGAGCTGTGACCTTCAGTTTGAGAGTAGGCTGCCAACCAAAACCACTGGAGGGAGCTGGGATGAAAAATGTTCTGATCTCACTTCTTCCCACAGATCTTCTAGAGTTCCCCCTTAGACAGACCCCCAGCCAAGCGAGAGAAAACAGTCTTACTGGTACTGAAGGCTTCAGGAGCATAGAATTCAAATGCATAGTCCTGACTTGCAAGAGTTTGCCTGCACTAAGGAGACAGTCCCTGAGTTGAAAGAGTTCGCTTCAGCAAGGTTTTGGTGGCTCATTCCAGTAATCCTGGTTCCTCAGGAGGTTTGAGATCTGACTGTCATGATTTAAAGCCAACTAGGGTATGAATGTCCATGAGACTCTTATGTACAATTAACCACCTAAAAACCAGAAGTAGAACTGAGGCTTAGAGTGGCAGAACACTAGCCTTGAGCAAAAAAGCTCTGGGTTGGTGCCCAGGCCCTGAATTCAAGCCCCATGACTGACAAGACAAAAGGAAGTAAAAAAAAAAAAGATTTAGATACAGTTAAATACAGTATGGTCAATAACCAGAGTGATATAAATTAAGAGAGATGTTCATTTTCTATCTGTGATATGTGTGTAGGTATACATGTATATAATCTATTTAATTTCTATTAGATATGCATGGATATATATGTGTGTGTGTGAACTATAAATTATATATACATACATAATACTTGCCCCAAAATTCATATACTGAAATCCTTTCAAGATGAATATTAGGAAGTTGAGACTTTGAAGAGATGATAAGTTCATAAGGACAGAGACTCATAAGTTAAATTAATGCCTTTATAAAAGACACCTCAGGGGCTGGGAGTTTGGCCTAGTGGTAGAGTCCTTGCCTAGCATGCATGGAGACCCAGGTTCAATTCCTCGGTACCACATACATAGCAAAAAGCTGGAGGTGGTGCTGAGGCTCAATTGGTAGAGCTCTACCCTTGAGAAAGTCCAAGGACAGTGCTTAGGCTCTGAACTCAAGCCCAGGACTGGCAAAAAAAAAAAAGACACCTCAAGGAGCTGCCTTGCTTTCTCTGTCTCTGTCTCTGTCACCATCTCTCTGTCTGTCTGTCTGTCTGTCTATCTATATTTATCTATCTAGATATAGTCTAGCAAAACTTACAATCACTTACCCATACTCTTCATCAGCAATTACAAATATTTTCTACCAGGATACGTGTGTGGTTTTACCATATGCAGCACATTTTCTAATGGGTAGCCAGGTTATAAATAGTATCTTGGGTTTGTGCTATAGATCCAGTCCCAGCATTCCCTCTCAAAATGGGATATCTGAATGTAAGAGAAAAATCTATAATTATAATGACTATGTGGTAAATCATCCCAATTAAGTTGTGTTTTGCCTTGTTATCAGTGATTAGTAGACTATTTCTGGGAATACAGTTAATCCCAGTTCCATACTTTAGAACTCCTGTCTTAAAATATTGACTTGGATAATGGTAGCAAAACAGGTTTGGACATGAAATAATTCCCCCAAAGGCTCATGTATTAACATCTTAGTCCCCAGCAGATCATGTGGGTATGACATCTACTAATGATTTCATGTTCAGTAGACAATTAAGAGGTAAGACCTAGCTAGACAAGTCTGACTTTGAAAGGTCTCTTTCGTTCTGCTTTCTGGCTGCCATGAGGTGAGCAGCTTTCAGTTTGCCATGCCCTTCCGTAAAGATGCTCAGCCTCATCACAGGTCCAGAAATTCAGAATTAAGTCACCATGGACTGAAACCCATGAAACTGTTGAGCTAAGATAAATCTTTCCTCTTTGAAGTTGTTTTGCTTGGGTATCATCACAGCAACAGAAAATGGCAAACATATACACCAACCTAAAATACTCAACTGTAGGTCAGGAGGGTGGAAAAGAATAAAATTAAGTCTATGTCTGTTGGTGTCATACATGAATGCAATTGTGCAATATGGGTAACTATTTTTTCCATGTATTTTTATTGTAATTGTAATTGATAGAAGGGTTACGTTGTGTTCACCAGATGGAGGGTGCATTGCTTTACAGACATTGATATCCTTTCTCATGTCTTGGTCCCCACTTCCCTCCCCCCACCCCTACCCTATGGGTAAGTACTTGAGAGAGGTACTAAGAGTTGCAGAATGGATGAGTGGGTTATCAGGGAATTTACAGAAAATGAATGTTAAATTAACCATGTTTCATTGGAAAAAAATTTCCTGGCTTACCTTGTAGTCTAACATTCACTATAAAAGCTCATGACCAGCCTTGGAGGTACAAAGACTGTCCAACCACTGAACTTGCAAATAACATAACTCCCCTTTTGTTTGTTTAGTTTCCAACTCTTCACCTAGGAACCACAGTTTGAAACAAAAATCTATTTAAATATGGTAATTAAACTTCTCAGACATATAAAGCTCCCTGCCAACTGTTGCACCCAAGATGGTAAAAAAGAATTAGGCCAGACAAATCACATAATGAATGGTTTTCCAGCTATTTCAGAGCACGTCTAGGATAGAACACCAGCCTATGAAACCCCAAAGGCCACACTTCACACTCCCATAATGGCACAGAATTATTCAAATAAACACTATTGCATTATTAAGCCATAATTCGATTATTTATGGTATCACTATCTCAGTTTTCTTTGCCTAATTGTAACCTATATAGAAAAATATACATGAAGGACACTAAAAAATAGACAGATTTCCTCCATCTTAAATCCAATTTCTGTCCTTAACACCAAAGTTCTAAATGTGGCTTATTCTTTCCGGGGGAAGGTAATAGCAAAATTCAGCAATAGGATGAGTTAGTACAGGAAAACATTTAAAGAAATGATAATGTGATATGCCCAAGAGTATGTGCTCACGTGTGTGTGTATCTCTGTGTGAGAGAAACAGAGAGACCAAGATGGAGAAACAGACAGATGGACAGTATGTAAACAGCATTGGTATCACTGGTTATATTGATATAAAAAGTCAAGTGCCTGATTCTCTATAAACAGAACTTACCAGCTCAGAAAAATACTATGCCAAATTGCTAAATTCCATTATTGAATGATCTGACCTTATTTTTATTCATAAACAACCATACACATGGCCAAGAATTTATGTGTCTCTCTATAATCCCAGCTACTCAGAAGGAAGAGGCTGGGCTAACTATGATTCAAGGGCAAAACTTTCAAAGTCATTGAGACCCCATCTGCCAAATAAGACTTGGTGGTGTGCAACTGTAAGACTAGCTACACAGAAGTCAGGGAAAGAGAATAACTATTCAAGACCAGCCTCAAACAAAAACATGAGGCTATTCAAAAATCAGCTAAAGTAAAAAAAAAAAAACAAATGTGGCAGAGCTCAATATTTCAAGTGATAAAGTGTTACCCTAGCAAGCACCATGCCTGAGTTAAAACTACAGCACCACAAACACTTCATGAGCAAGATCATATGATGCAGAGAACTCAGATGAATTAGAACTTGTATTATCCTCCCAAGAAATCAATAAAGAAACCCTAAACTTAGACTTTTAATCGTTCTCAGTTCATTGATGTCCAGAGGCAAGTGATTTCAAAAGGTACCAATTTTCATCAGATTAAAAAACTGAACCATTTTCACTTTCACATTATATATGTTTGATTTTGAAGAAACTATGCAATCTCAAGATCTTTTCTGTGAAACTATTAATTAACAACTCTTGGAACTTTGCAAGTAATAAAGAACTTTGAGGGTTTTTTTCCCTTGAAATTAAAGCCAATTCAGTTACTTCTTAGTCAAAATCACTGACATGCGAGTAATATGTCAAAATATTTTTATATATTGCAGCAAATACCTGTGACTCCATAGGGTCTGTGTGTTCCAACTGATTTGTACTGAGTCTCAAAACCATCCTACAGGTTTACTCCTCTATTTTTATTGTATTTCATTGTCAGGGTAATGTATAGAGAGGTTACAGTTACATTTGTCAGGTAATGGGAGCATTACTTTTTGAACTTTGATACCCCTTCCCATGTTTTTGTCCCCCTTTTCTTCCCTCACCCCCTCTCAGTCATCTTGTTTCCCGCCTTCCCTTCCCTATTTCAAATAAACAAACAACTCTACATATAGTATACCAGATAACAGTCAGATATAGTAACCACATGAGATTAATCGTAAGTGGAAAAGAAATAACTTCACATAGTACATTAAGAACAATAACACAAGTTTAACCTATTGTTTCCATACCTTTGAGATCATTTCATTTAGTCTCATCCTGTATGACCACATGTACATAGGTTTTGAGGTATTGTGATCCTCTTCTAGGAGAATCCTAAATGTGTACTAATTATTACAAATGAGGGAAACCATGGAGCCTATGTTTCTTTGGTTCTGGCTTACTTCACTTAATGATTTTTTTCTGTCTTTCCATTTTCTTATGAATGGTACGATGTCATTCTTTTTGATGACAGCATAGAATTCTATTGTGTATAAATACCACATCTTCTTGATCCATTCATCTACTGAGGGGCATCTGTGTTGGTTCCATATCTTAGTTACGGTAAATAATGCTGCAATAAACATCCATTGTTGTGCTAGTAAGTTTAGTTTGCCCTTGTTTCTGGACATTTGAGTAAATGCCAAGTAGTGGAATTGCTGGGTCATAGGGGAGATCTATGTTTAATCTTTTGAGGAATTGCCAAACTGCTTTCCATAGTGGTTGAATGAGTTTATACTCCCACCAACAGTGCAGTAGTGATCCCTCCTGGCCACATCCCATCCAGCATCTGTTGTTATTAGATTTCTTGATAATAGCCATACTAATTGGAGTGAAGTAAAATCTACTCCTCTATTTTCTTTAGATCTCTTTGGGGAACATCATTTTTATCCTTTTAGTCAAAACATGCACCAAAATTTTGCTTCAAACTTTAGCCAAAAATATCCAAATTAATATCAATCAATTCAATGCTGTACTTCATATGTTTTATGTGTTCCTTATGTTTAGGTTTTTCAGTGTCAGGATTCATTGATCACCTTATCTACAGTCTTTAATAACAAAAAATAAATAGTATAAATGTGTCCTGGATTTCAGAAGTAATAGTTTACTTCTGATTACTACTGTATTTTCAAGCTACTAAATTATCCTAAATTATATTTAATTGTAATAAATATTTTTGTCCTCCACTAGGATATAATAAAGTTTCATATTGTTATAGTATCTCACTTTATTATCTGATATATTGAATTTATTTGTATTTGGTTATTTGAAATTTGATAGGGAAGGGGGATGGTGGGTGGGTGGGTGGTGGGTGGGGGGGAGGGTGATGGGTACCAAGACATGTGAAAGGGTATCAATGTATGTGAATTAATGCACCTTCTATCTGGCAAATATCATGTAACCCTTTTATTAATTACAATAAAAAATTATTTAAAAAAATAAAGTTTCAACATTTATAATGAGTTATAGTCTCTAAGCAATATTTGATTCCTACTTTATATAATACTTATTATTCACTTAGATTTAGGTATCAATTTTAGTCAAGTATTGGTGACTCACATCTGTAATTGTAGCTACTGAGAAATTTGAGATCTTAGAATTACTGTTATAAACCAGCCTGGACAGATATTTCATGAGACTCTTATCTCCAATAAGCTACTCAAAAAAGTTGGAAGTGGCTCTGAAGCTTAATAGGTAGAGTGCTTGCATTGAGCAAAAGAAGCTTAGGGAAAGCACCTGGTCCCCAAGTTCAAGCCCCAGGACCAGCTACAAAAAGAAAAACAAAAGTTTCATTAATTTTGTCCTACAGGGTAACTTTTGCAGAAACAATAGCTTTGCCAAACTTTACAAACAAAAGCATTCATCTTAGCATGACAAATAAGAACAATAAGAAAAATGGCTCTAATTATACTGACCTGTCCTGGGAGGGGGGGTGTTCAGCTATACTTGGTTGCCACAACAAACTATGCTGAGGATGCAGCAGCAGGAGAAAGCTAATTTAGCGTGGATGCCTGTCAGTGGCTCCAAGTCTAGTTTCTAGAGATTTGCCCTTAGAAATCCTTCACTCATTCTTAGAAACCTAAGAGTTTTCAGATTATTTTTCACAAAAAAAATATACATTCCCTCTCTGTTGTTTGAGTCCTTGCAGACTTGTGGGCATAGAAAGCAGACCATTTCAGTTGAGTTCCCAACATACTACTCACAAAAACTGACATTTTTTGGTCTTTGTGTTTTCATGTATTTCCACCTGTAATCAGTATTACAGAAATGCTCTCTTAAACCATTACAGAAACCCTTTCTCTCCTAAACCAATCCCTCTCTTCAAAGTAGGTGAGAATCTTCCTTGTAGTTGGTATAGACTTTCCCTCTGCCCTCTTGCAGTCACTCCAAGCTACTCAGCCCTGTTCACATTCAAAGCTTTTTATCTCCCAAAAGCTCAACCCCACTGATGCTTTGTCACTTATGTACTAAAAGTACCAAAATTATCTGTCTCTGGGTAAATTATTTTTATTTTATTCTCAGGTGTTGTGCTTGAACTGAGCCTGGATGCTGTCCTTTTTTTTTCCTCAAGGCTAGTGATCTACAACTTGAGTCACAGCTCCACTTCCAGCAGTTTTCTGGTGGTTAATTGGAGATGAGTCTCACAGATTTTTCTGCCTGGGCTGGCTTTGAACTTCAGTCCTCAGAGTTCAGCCCCCAGAGTAGCTAGGATAGTAGGTGTTAGCCACCAGTGTCCCACCTAAACCATTCTTCAAAATCTAGACCTACATGTCCTAATGGTTAAGTATCTTTTGACTGGAATAATTTAATGACTCATGTCTGAAACTATTCTCTTTTCTCAGTGTCTCCCTGGGCAAACCACAAACTTGCAAGTGTTTATACAAATCACAAATTTATCATGCATTCTGGATTTGCTACAACTATCATCCAGTAGTCTGCCCAAGTAGCTCTTCTTCCAGAATGTGTTGCATCTCTAGTCTTCTCTTTCCTCTTCCACAAGCACCAGTTTAATGAATACCACCACAGAGCTTCTAATCTATATCAAGTCTCTTTTAACTGGCTTTTCTACATCTTTCCTTGCTGTCCTTCAGTAAGTTTTCAATATATGCACAGAGTTGCCTTTAAAACGATGCAAATACCTCTTTATCGGATAATACTCCCATTTTGTTCTTAAAATAATTCATTGACTTCCTACTAAGTTTAGAACAAATACCAATTTTTGGCATGATCTGGACCTTGACCCTGCTTCTACAGAGCCTCAAAATGCCATGAGCTGTTCAATGACACTACACATTCTAACCCCACCGATAAATTTAAGTTCGTGAAGAATTGAGTTTTTCACAGCACCCTCACATTTTCTGTCTCTGAATCAACTCACTGATAATCCTCTCAAGGAAGATTTCTTGTCACGAGTGAGAATTGCTGTAACAGTTTTTGCTGACACAAAGTATGGGAAATGAAGAAGGCAGTTCTTTCTTTCAGTATGTTGCCTTTTGAGTAAGAAATTTTTGTAAGAAGTCTCATGTGGCTGCACATCTTATAGGATAGAAACATTTTACTTGGACTCTCCCAGTTTGTTAAAAAGCATTGCAAGAGAAATGGAAAGATTACTTTTGAGATAAGTTCAGCCAAGTACTGGGTATGGATGAGTCATCTCTTCTTTTTTTCTCTAAGTATGTCTAGTCAAAATAAAATAAAACGAGTATGATAAAATAGAATTGAAATGAATGGTACATTAGTTGGAAAAAGAAAGACATGAATGGCAGATTTCTGAAGAAAATGAGAGTGACTCACTGGGGAGGTGATGTAACTGTGCTCTGCTGGGAACCAGTAGAAAGTTAACCTCAGTATATCTGCATCCACCAGTCAGAACCTTCCTAAACCTTTCTATTCTCCTCTTAGAGGATATAGATCCTACTAAGTGTTATACAAATAAACATATGCTCATGGCTGAATGATTGTCAATAGTATTTTCTCCCCCCTTTCTTATCCAGAGAGAAACTACCACTAAAGCTACAGCAAGTCTAACCAAAAACAGTCAGAAGTCATGTCTGCCAAAGTTATGTCTAGAAACTCTCTCCAGTGTCACGTTCAGTACTACTCATTATCCTGTTCAAACACTGATTCTGCTTCAATGATCTTGTCCCAACAGTCCCTTACTCATCTAGCTGGATGCGCCATTTTCTATTTTAGCTCAAAGGTCTCTCTCTGAAGATTTGAACATCTTTCCACCTCCTACCATTATTTCAGGCAAGGCTTCTAATGAGTATTGTTCTTCATCTCACTCAATTAAAAATAATAATAAACAATACAGTTTGTGTCACTGAAGCCTGATGGTAAAGTCCTACTTTCTATTTCATTTGAAATTTTCCAGTTGTGCTTTGTGTATGATACAAGCAACTATCAGAATTGTAACTGAATTTTTATATGTGACAAGTTTTGTGGTGTTATTCTTGCAATAACTTTTAAAGCTTTGCAGTGCAATGTAAACATTATTTTGAAGTTTATTTGTAATTAAAGCCTGAAAATTCTCACTAAAATTAAAGACACGAAACAATCTACAGTTTTAATTTACCCAGCACTGTTCTGAACAAACCAAAGCTAGATACTAGAAATGTTGGTTTAACAAAAAGACAAAATGCACAAATTTATATCTGGTCTAGATTTGACCTTATACTCCATGAGACATATACAACTTAATTATTTTCACTCATACAATTCACCAACATTAAAAAGAAATCTCTCCCAAAATAAGTACCTAATCTCCTTTAGTTATTACTGAATTCCTAGAAATAAGAACAGTTCCTGAGACATAGCAAGTATTCCATAAATACTTGTGAGATGAATATGCATTATCATAAACCAAAGTATATTTGATAAAAGAATCAAATAAATTAATAACATTTTGTGAATAACTTGAAAAAGACATGATATATTTCAAATGTGCTAATTTAGTAGAGGAAATTGTAAGTAAACAAGACATTAAATATGATACTAACAATGTGTTGTATAGATCTATAATGTGAGATTTGAATCTCTATTATTTCCTCAACTATGTCTTCTGTTCCTCATCTTCTTCTGCTTAATCTAATCTGTTGAAGACACATTCTACTGAGTTTAAAATTTTTGATTTATTGACCATTGCTTTTCTAAATTTTCCATTAAAAATCATGCCGCATTTTTTATTTATGTTGTTGAATTAAAGTTCAGAATTGAATTTTTTTCTTCATCCATCTGTTTGACTTATCTTTAACGTAATTATTCATTTTAAAAAGTGTCTTGGCTGGAGGCCAATGGCTCACACTTGCAATCTTATCTCTTTAAGAAGCTAAGATCTAATGGTTGCAGTTCAAAGCCAGACCAGGGACAAAAGTTCCTGAGATAATTATTTTTCAATTAGGCCAGAAACAAAACTGTGGATCAAGTGGCAGAGCACTAGCCTTGAGCAACAAAGCTGATGGAAAGTACACAGGTTCCTGTACAGGCACTAAAACAGAGAAATGGGAATTTGTGTACTTGGGCTGGCATTTCAACCATGTTAATAACTTTGGGATTCAGTTACCAATGAATTATAAAAATTTAAGGCATCATATTGTCTTGATTTTACATATTTCCTTTGTACATTGTAGTTTGTGCTTATGTTGGTACTGGTACTTCTTCTGCATTTAAATGAGGTACTCCATAGGAAATCTTTTTCCAGGTCTAAATCCCCAGTATCACTAATAGGTCAGAAAGTAGACAGTGTGAACAATTTCGTTTTTAAGGATCAGAAATTTAAGGAAGTATAGAAATAACACTCATATTTTCATTTATTATTTAAATATGATTTGTTTTTCTTTTTGAACATATTTCAAATTACCAATTCAGATTATTTTCCTGATAATTCCTTTATCCAAGCTATCATCCTATAACTTCCTTAATTCCATTTTTTCTTTGAGATGGTCTATATTTTTTAGTGCCTCTGTCTAATTTCTAATACTGATTGTAAATGAGGGCATATAAAATGTCTTACACAAGTGTGGGAATTAGATTGCTTTGCCTCCCTGTAGTTTGTTCTATTACATGTTGTGTTGTTTTCACCACTGAATTTTGTATGACTTTCATGAAGTAAAATATGTTTACTTTGTTGATGCTTTAGGTGTCTGCCAATTTAGTTTAGTGCATAGACAACTATTCAAAAGAATATCTCAGACAACTTCTGGTGGCTTGTGTAACTCTAGCTACTATTTGTTTCTTTTTGAGCATTATCTGTTAAACTCACTTGCCAATACATTAATTCAACTATTTGTACTTGACTATTACCTTGAAATGGAGATCAGGTTTACATCAGAGTGCATGGTAGTCTTAGGTCATGATTACACAGTCACCTTGATCACATGTCTTTGCAAGGATAATGTCAAAAACTGACACAGCTAATGCTGTCAATATATTCCTAAGTAACATGAGATAAAGAAAAAAAATCCTGATTTGGATGTTCTAAATAGTCCATATCCGTGTACCTCACTTTATAAAATATCTACACTGATTCAAAGTAACAGCTATTTTGGGAACACCCAAGGTTATACAAAATTGAATTTCTACAAGACAAAGCAGGTTTCATTTGATTCTACAGATTGTGCAAATAGACTGAATTAGTTAGAAGGTCGCTAATTCTCATCTTCCCTTTGCACAGTGTAGGTGGAACTACTGCTAATTCATACCCCCCTCCCACAAAAATCACTGTTGAAGTAGAAGAGAATTAGCCTCAAATGTCACACATAACAGCATCAGCTCTCAAAATACCACAGTTGGTTATTAAGATAAAACACCTCACAGATGTTCACAAAACCTACCTAATCACACTGATGTTGCAGTTCAAAGGAGAGAACAATTGATTTCCTGAAGGAGAGGCTTTTGAGAACAGGGTGAACCTGATGAAATGTAAACTCTTTACTAATAATTAATGATCCCGATGTTCTCCACTCAGCTATGGCAAAGAAGAAAGAAAAAGGTCAGTTTTAACAAAATATTAGCCAGCTGCCTTATACTTCTCCCCTAAAGAGTTAGTAAAAACCCATAAATATTGTTTGAATTGGAAAAAATGTATTGCAGCTAAGAAACCTTGAGGGATAACAGGTTTTTGTTTCTTGTAGTGGCACTTAAATAACCTACAAAGAAATCAACATGCACACAAGATTGTATATTTCTTCACTGTTATGTCGAGTCAGGAATTCCTATGAGAACAAAAGGCTGACCATCACCAAATCAGAGCAAACTGAAATGCTTTGTTTTGTTTTGTAAAACGTATATTATGTAGAGGCCTTCCCGCTGCGGAGTGGAAGCGAGCCCCGAGCCTGGGGGAGAGGCAACCTTGACCCTGTGGGGCATCCGCATCTAGCGCGAAGAACACGCATTTTTTTTCGACATCTACTGGATCCAGTGACTTCTCCTACCTGCGACATGGCAGTGCCAGGTTGCAACAAGGATAATGTCAGAGCTGGCTGTAAAAAATGCGGCTACCCTGGACATCTGACCTTTGAATGCCGCAATTTTCTCCGAGTAGACCCCAAAAGGGACATAGTGCTCGATGTCAGCAGTACAAGCAGTGAAGACAGTGATGAAGAGAATGAAGGACTAAATAAATTGCAGGCATTACAGGAGAAAAAAATAAATGAAGAAGAAGAAAAGAAAAAAGAGAAAAGCAAAGAGAAAATCAAATTGAAAAAAAAGAGGAAAAGGTCTTATTCCAGTTCCACTGAAGAAGACTCTTCAAAGCAAAAGAAACAAAAATGTCAGAAGAAAGAAAAGAAAAAAGAAAAAAAGAATAAATCAAAAAAGGGGAAACTTCACAAAAAGGAAAAAAAGAAGAGAAAAAAGGAAAAGCATTCTTCCACCCCTAATCGTTCTGAATTCAGTAAAAAGTAACTGAAATTTTGACCTACGTTGTGAAATTTTAAAATTCATTTGCCCTTCCTTGGAGTTGATGGTGCTATTCTGCTTTGCTATAAGTCACAGGCTTTTCCAGATGGATATTTTTCATAAGTAGGACCATCATCCCTCTGGCTTTCTGTACTATATGTCCATCTTGTTATTTGATAGCCATACTTCAGGTTTAGGTATTTGTATATACAAAATACACTGTTACTATTTGTGTCTCTGCATGTTGGGCTACTGGCATTCTTTGTAAGCTGATTGTGAAATGGCATTAAATCTAACTGAATCAAGTGTCCATCTCCAGTGAGGAAGCTAGCTAGGAGTAAGGATTGCTCTTGATGCTGAAATTTTTAATAGCTTATGTACTGTGATGTAATGTAGAAAGATGGTGAAATTCTTTACTTTTTAAATTTCTAGGATTTTTTAATATCATAGGAGACAAAGCTTTACTGAGTTTGAGAAATACTTTTTAAATGAATGATATCTTCAGGAAAATAAGGAATTAATAATAAGTTTTACACAATGCCAAGTTTTAGTACCTGCCTCCTTGGTTTTTGTAACAATTCAAGAATTTCTTCCCAAGACTAGTTCTTCCTATTAGAAAGTGGCAGAAATATGCAATGTGGGTCAGGAGTTTTAGAGTGGACTCCTGGGTTGTAAAACAAATGTGCCCTATTGGCGTCTTACTGTGATACCTCAAGCACAGAAATTTTTGGTTAGGAAGACAGAAAAAATCTTTACTAGAAATTATTTTTACTGTACTTAGTATGTAAATTTTATGAAGCTACATTCATAAGTAATGTGGAGATATTTTATAAATGTTAGCCCATATACTTCTTTGGTCTGAAATAGATTTTTAATTCTGAAGGAAGTTTCACACTAAACTTCTGATTTCATAAATAACCAAGTTGAAGTGCTGTTTGTTGTTGTTGTTGTTGTTGTTCACTTCTGTCACAGATCTCAGTAGCAAGGACAAAAAAAGTTAGAATTTTATTCTGTCCTTTTTACAACTTTAAAAGCCAGGGTGTTGTATCATGAAAGCCTTTCTATAACAATTTTATATAAGCGTGTATTTTCAAATACTTGTTAGTAGATATAAATGTTTACCTTTTTCATTTCATGGTTATAGTGTTACTTTGTTTAACATTTCAGTGTCCTTGATGCCCAATAAGTTCAGTTCATACTGCAGCACTGAACATGGTCAACCTGCTATCATGACATAGCACCAAAGATTACAAGTACCCTTCTGTGGTGCACTTGTAAATTTCCAAATTGGTAACCTGTAAATATGGTTGCAGTTAAATTCGTGATGGTGAAATCAGTTAAATACATTGGCTTCCCTAGCTGGTAGGTTTCCTGGTTCTCCTTTCCACTAGAAACCTGCTGGCATGTCCTAAGACAGGAGAGTCTCTACTCCTCTTATCCTACACTGGCCCATGCTCACTTCCTAGGAACTCTGTACCCTCATCCTGTCCTCCTGTGGCAGCCATGGAAGCACCGACGCTTCTAGCTTTCCATTCACCTAATTTACTGATTTGACTCCTGAAAAAAAAATCTGTTTAGAGTTTATTTGTTAGGAAAGAAACACAAAACAATTATATTTGTTTAAACCTTTGTGATTTTATAAAATGAGAGTCCTTGGTATTCAAGATTTAAATAAAAAAGCTTTTTACCAAAAAAATGTATATTATGTAATGTTAAGATATCTAAATGTTGTACTTTGCATAGTGTGGAATGGCTATTAGTCAATACCTACCTTCATGGCTAAAGGTCAAAATTTCTGGAGAAATTCCTTCTGTACTCCTACGGTGAATTCATGTTCACACACACCTCTGGCCATCTTCTATCCAGACGGGAGGCAAATAATTTAAGATATTTTTCTTTAAATATGTATGCTTATTCATAATCTAAAAGCAAATATTTTTACTATATAAATTAAATATAGGTAGTGGTTTTATAATCAGCAACTAATAATCTTCCCCAGGCACTGTGGGAGAATGAGAAACAGGGTGACATTGATCAAGAAACATTGTATTCACAACCTGACTTTTGAACTGAAACCCTTTTGTACAACTACTTAAGGAACTGAAGGAGGAGGAGGACGTTGACGGGGAGGAGAAGGAGGCACTGATGGAAACTGATACTGTTGGTACAGTGGTACTGAAAAGATTGATTCAGTTTGATTTTTTATTTTATGTAAATACTTGCCCACAAATGTTTGCAGCACCATCATTCATAATACTCAAAACGGAGAAACAACCCAAATGTCTATCAACTGATAATTGCAAACATAAACTCATAAAATAAAATGTAATTAATCCATAAAATGATAAAGTACTAAAACTTGTTGTACTATTCATGTGGATTAAAAACATTGGGGGAAAAAAAACCCAAAGATCACACACAATTGCATTTGTATAAAATGCCAAGGCTAATCTATAAGGAAAAAAGGCATCAGAACACTAACCATGCAAACCATATAATGAGCAGAGAAACTGTCACGTTATCTGAAGCATCAATCAAATTCGGCAACATGGTAGCACATATGTACAACATGAGACAAAGGATCATTAGTGAAAACTTCGCATTTTGAATTTTTCCTGTAGCTTGGTTGTCTGAGGAGTGAGCCAGGCGTCTAGTTTGTAAGTCAGTCTTGGCCAGCTTTGCATTAGTAATTTTACTTTATTTGCTTATAATATTAGAACATTTGCCCAAACCTGGGTGGAATGAGTTCCTAACGTGAGAGAAACCTATTCAAAATTCTGCCCCAAATACTTTGACCTTATAACCTTCAAAATTCACTTTACCTTTTCCTGTATATGTTTGTTTCTTTCATTAAAAAAATTAGTAAAGAAGCTAGGTCCTAATGGCTCAGGTTTGTAATCCTAGTTACTCATAAGACTGAGATAAGAGGATTGCAGTTTGATATTAGCAAGAAAGTCTGTGCTACTCTTATCACTGATAAACTACAAAAAAAAAAGTCAAAGTGGAGGTATGGTTGAAATGGTACAGAACTACTTTGAGTCCAAAAAGCTCAGGAATAGTGTCTAGTCCCCAAGTCTGAGCACCCGTACCCGAACACAATTACAAAATGGTAAAGGTAGCTATTTCCAATTAGCATCATACAAATTTATTGAGTTAATTTTTGAAGTAATATGTTCTAGATAAGCATTCCCAAAAGCCATGCATTACAAGCTTGGTTCCCAGCCTTCTCCTCCCCCTCCCCACCCCCACAGTCTTAACTGGGTGGATGTGGCACTCAGAGGATATAGTCCTACTTGAAGTTTGATAGTGAGTAGATGCTGCCTTGAAGTGGATAGTTGGACTTGAGTCACTTGCTCTCATGCATCCTGATGAGCTCCTTGCTCTACCCACACCCCACGGTGATCCTTTTCCCTAGGGTCTTCACAATGGGAGTGACTCATTGTGGACTGAGACCTACAAAGCTATGAGCCCAAATAAACAATTCCTCTTTATAAATTGGTTTATTTCAGGAATGTGTTATATACCAGAAAGCTGGCAGACACAAACATAGTTAAAATTTCTGTTGCATAGCATGTGACCCCAACAATAATGGGATTATTAGTATTTGGTATGTTTAGGTAAACAGACAGGGATGTGGTCCAGTGGGGAAGAAAAGGATGAATATTCTATGAACTCTGCCTTCTGAGCGTGAAGTACAAATAAAGATAGAAATACATGGAAATACTGTGTAAGGCAGAGTACTAGAGTACTAGAAGGCAGTAGTAAACTTTCAAAATTTCCAGGGCTATTTTTCCCCAAGGTGGTTAAAGCATATGAGATTTAATTGCATCTCTAGCGTTTAGAAATTGGGAAAGCATGGCTGATAAATAGCCAAAATTTAGAAATGAAGAGTTAAACAAATTAAAAAGACATTGAGTAAAAATAATTTTTGTAGACTGCCAGTTCTTATGCAAGAAAATGAGAAATAGAATTTGGAAAGCAAGTTAGGGCCATAGTGTGGAGGGTTTTGAATAAAGAACAAAGATGAACAGAAAGTATATGTGAGCAGGAGTCAATCATAGTATATCAGCCATGAAGAAGGATACTTCAGTGCTGTTAAAACTTCAGAATCTCAGCTATTCCCAGATAAGCATTTAAGCTTTGAGGGCACCAAAGCAGTGGTCAGCAGGCACTAAACAGATGAATAGAGATAGTCTACCCCAGACATTTCTGTACTCACTACTCCGGAATGAAGTTTGCTATTAACATAGAACTCCAGCCAAAGGAACAGGGGACAAGTACAGAAAGAATATATTATGTGCTTAGGTGCTAAAGGAATGAGTCTCAGGAAGGGAACAGACTAGATGAGAAAGAATGATGGAAGGGATGATACATGTCAAGAAACACTGCACACTTAGATGGACACATTAAGTTATAATCCCCTTATAAAACATTTTGAGGTGCAGAAAGTTTTTTGAATAATAAAGCTAACACTCTGAATCTTATATCTCCTGAATGGAGACTAATTGGAATGATTGAAATCATTTCCCTTGTTCAGGATATTTTTTTAAAGCTGGGAATTCTCTTAATATCTGTCTGACTTGGGAGGTTTTGTTTGCTTCTTGTAGTTGTAGTTGTTTTTGTCAGCTTAAAATTCAAATTTTGGAATGTTTCCAGGGAATTCACATGGCAATGCTCCCTCTGTCATTAGTTCCTGTTCTTCTAATCAGGTTGGCGTATTTTTTCAAGGTGATTTGGGCACATCCATGGGGATTTGGCAGATAACTTTGCCCGCATAGGTAACATTTTCCTTTATGTCTGAACACTGTAATGTCGCATGATCTTCCTATAGTATTCATATTTTATACTGTTCTCTCTCAACCCAATTATCAGTGAAAGAGCAATAAAACATAAATTCGAAGTACAGTACGCAAGATGACATATAGGGAATTCATACTATTTCTTTAAGTAAAACAAATACATTGTGAATAGTGTGAAAAAGATGATGAGGATATGGAAAAGTATATGTGATTTTTATTTTTCTTCTGTCAAACACAGTGACTTCTTGCAAGCAAATGAACCATAGTGATACAGGGTCTCTAGAGGAAACCTAAGGAAAATATTATTCAAAGTGAATCTTCAGATTCCTGAACGCATATAATGGGTCCAGTAGTGTGGTATCTAGCTCAAGACAGCTAGAACCAAGGACCAGGCAATAGGCCAGTTTCCTCATCTGCAAATTAAAGGTAGAAAGGTATAGCAAATATATAACTATTGGTTACCTACTATATAACCACCTCTACAAATGAAGAAACTAAGACATAAAGATACTCAGTAAACCTCTGTATAATTCTCAGAATGGGATTTATCTGAACCAAAGTCTAGCTAGGCATTTAGCTGCACTGTTTTCACAGTATACTAAGAGATCTTAGAAGACATTGTTCATGAGAAGACATTATTCATTTCAAAGTGTTAAGTACATATAAAGGATAATAAAAATTTCTTTTTTGATGTCTAGGCCGGAAATTCAGGACTGAGTGCTCCTTTCATGAATTCTCTCTCCCCAAATGATTAATCTGCAAAGAAGCCTGCATCTGACTCTTCATTTTCTTTTGGACCATGCACCTAACAGAAGGAGAGTGCAATTGATGTTAATAAGTAATTATGTTGTACTATTGCCACAGTTTCACGTTTAACCCAAGAGTTGACTTGTATATAAATAGACATAGGATAAGTTCTATTTGGAATGTGATCCTTTTGGAGTATAAAATTTTCATAGAAAAGCTAAAACTTTTATCTTTCTCTATCATTAATATCCCTATTTTTCTTCTTTAATGTAGAACTCAGACCTCCACTTTTAGGAGTTTTAATGGCATGTAAAATTCAGAGTCTGTCTAGAAATAGGAAAATTAATGGCATTAAATTGCTTACTTGTAGTAATTATGAGACAGATATGATATAAACCAATGACTGTCAACCTGTTATTTTCTACAATTTATTAAACTACTTGGAGGATATGTCCTCTCTCACACAAACTATATGATTTACATTAAAGTAACACATTCACTTCTAGAAGTCAATAATTCCAAAAAATTATCCCTTAAGATGTACCTTTCATTAGCATAAATCCTGTAATTATTTTCAGTGCTATCTTTTAAAATGATATTCCTGAAAGAGAAGGAAAAGAGACCAAAGAACTACACGTTCTTTATTTTATTAGAGAGACAGCAGAGAGGAAAGTTAGGATAAAAGTAAAAGTACCATGTACAGAGAAGGATTATGAGTCAGGGATAGGAACAAGAATCAAGGGTGAAGAAGGAATGAGTTTTGCTGCAGATATTACACTGCTTCATTTCTAAGGCTGTATGAATATTGAAGTAACTTGACTCTTTGAAAATCTTGTCAGTGCACATATGAGTCTCTCACAGGTATATCTGAATGAGTAGCAAACCAGAATAATTTAACAATAAAGCAGGAAGAGAGCATAAACTTAATGGTTCAAAAATATGACACCACCCTGCCCTGCATAGGACTTGTTTTAAATTACTATCATGCATTTTTAAAGTGTGTGCTAACTAAAAAGGATTTCGTCATGATATTTCCTACATATATCTATAGTAGTTTAATCGGATTGATCTTTACTACACACTATTAATAACAGCTTTCTGTGAGTTTCCTTTTGCTATCTTCATTCGTAGATGCTATGCATTGTGGAATTGTTTACCCACTGATTCTCATTCCTCCATACTTAAACTGTAATCTTTTGAGATATTAGAAGACCAAATAAAGCAAACATTTCCCAGTGCATAGTTTGTCATTACTAGAATAGTAGATGTTAAATTCAAATACCGATGTTACATTCAGATTGATCAAAGCTAATAGGCTTGAGAGGTGATTTGGAAAAAAAAATACAATAAAATATTCACCAGTTCGTCTAGCACTACAAACAGTTTGTAAATGAACTCCCAAGATCTCTATGTTTTGCTGTTTATGTCGTTCTGGGTTCCTTATGCTAGCCTGTGGTTGGAAAAAAAAAAAGTCAAGAGTGGTGCTATGGCTCAAGTGGTAGAGCTCTAGTCTTGAGAAAGCCCAAGGACAGTGCTCAGGCCCTGAATTCAAGCCCCATAACTGGCAAAAAAAAGCAGTCTGAAAGAAGAAAAATATGACAGTTGTCAATAGACAAACAAGAAAGGAAGTATATTTTCCCCTGGCTGAGTGTCCACATGAGAACACAGAGCACCCAGGTCCTTTCTACCCAGACAGACAACTCAGCCAGAATGTGTTCAGACTTCTGATCTGTAGAAACTTCATTGAGCAAACATGTGACTTTGTACTTTATAGTCTACAGATACTATAATTTTCTCACTATAAATTCAATAAGTTTGTAGTAACTTGCTACTTGTCCTAAAACAATTAGGACAGATGAAAAAATAAAATACATAAATACCTCAATTACATAATGAATACTAGTTTAGGTTAACTTATGATAGATTTATGTTTTAATCCATTGGTGGTGAAATGAGACTGGAAATGATAAAGTAAAATATCCTAGGAGAGAAACTTTTATTCACTTCCTAAAGAGAAGAAGAGTAATTATTACAATTCAACAAATAAACAAAGGGACCTATTGCATGATTAGATGCAAACGTCCAAAGCTTTAATGAAGGCCAGAGTATCTTCCAGACTTGCTCCCCTTTGTTAGAATTACATCTGTGTTTTCCTAGTTATTCTAATGGTGAATTCCAGAGCTCAATTAGCCATCTCACATCTCTTTAACTTCTAGTCACTATAACTCTATGGGCCTAACTATCAGACCTTCTCTTTTCCTGTACACTTAAGGAGTGTGCATCATTCCTCATCTTTGTAACATCATGCCATCCAGCCTTTGAGCCACTTCTATCCACCAAAATCTAGAGGTACACCTGCATTGTAGTAGGAAGATCAATGAAACATTGAATAAACCAGTATCCGACTATCTCTGTGAATGACAGACCTGTACTAAGTTAAATAACTAAAAACTGCCAGAGGCAGCCCATTACTACATCAAAGTTACTTGACATTGCACTGCACTTAACTTGCCATGGGCCTAGCAGAGTCAAATATCTAACTCTAACCCTAGAATCTTCATCCAAATCCGTCGAAGAAAAACCAACCGTGAAAAATCCTGTATTTTTAGAAAATATATTTTTGTATTGGAAATAAAATGTAATATACTGTTTGCTTAAATTTAAAATGCAACTATTATAGTAATGTTTATCTGATGGGGTATTTATGAGAACAGATAAAAAATTTTCATAAATATCTGGGAACAAGATGTCATGATCAAAATCATGTTTCTCTTTATTCTCTGTTAAATTTCATTATAATCAAGCATTATTTTCTAAATAATTATAAGGCAAGTAGAATGATATAATATCAATATGTTGCAAGAAGGTTTTTTTTTCTTTTACTAGGCAGTTGGTAACTTAGTACTTACTTAGGGATTAATGGCGCCGATTCAGAAACACGTACTATGCCCTCCAATTCACTTTTCAGACATAGTGAAGAAATCTATTTGAAAGAACTAGGTAAGGGAATTGATGTGAAAGGAAGAGAAAGATAGGTTTCCCCTAATGTGTAAATTATAGAAAAGGAGATATATGGCTTAGTTTGGTACATGCAAGCTTAAAGTGATACAGAAAATCTAGGCAAGGAAATCCATCCACAGATAATGGAAGGATTTCTCTATCTCTAGCTTGAACAACACAAATCCAGGAGCCTTGTCTGACTCATTGTCCCATGTTTCCTGAAATATTAGCACCTATGCTAGAAAGTATTCAATAAAAAATTTCATTCCGTTGACAGTTCTATTTTAGGAAGGTCAGAAGGCACAAGAATATGAGATGAAATAAGTATCACAATGGCTGTTCTTTTCGGTCTAAATTCAGCAGAGACCAGAAATATTTGTAAATACTTATGGCTTCACCACCAAGCAATAAATTTTTCAAAGAACAGAGTTTATCCAAAGTCCTGTAATTTTCCAAAATCTTTGGATTCTTAAATAACTTATTTTTATTTCAATAAAGAGACCCCGATATGGAATATTTAGCTCACTTTCATTTATCTGTCATTTAAAATAAAGTGAAATACCCAATAATTTTAAAGGATTTTTAAATGAAATCC
This sequence comes from Megascapheus bottae, assembly GCF_031878675.1. Taxonomy (NCBI): domain Eukaryota; kingdom Metazoa; phylum Chordata; class Mammalia; order Rodentia; family Geomyidae; genus Megascapheus; species Megascapheus bottae. The sequence continues at coordinate 45,236,630 of NC_143515.1, forward strand.
CTGAGTACTGTAAAGATTCTTTCTTGTTGGATGGATTGCATTGTACAGTTCAAGTATATCTATGAAATCCAATTTCTGCATAATGCTTGTGATCAAACTCTATAATCTACTTCCCACATTAACCAAGCTCTTTAATATGGCCTTCAGTTGGAATTATTTGATCTCTTTAATGTTCAGCTTCAGAGGACAGACATAGGGCTCCAACCTTCCCTTCTTTAAGCCATCAATTTTCAGTTAAATATAAGAACTTCTTTTTTAGCAGTTAAATATAAGAACTTCTTTTTTAGCAGTCATTATCAGACTTTGACTGTAGGAAACTCCCCAAGCCATTTTCTCACCTTGAAAAAAGAAAAAATACAATTACCTAATTTCATTTCTCAGATCATCTTTAAAAAGTAACTACTCTAGTTTAATGGCTATGCTTCCTATAGAAATTCAGAATGAATGTGATAGTTTAGAAGAAAAGCAATAAATCCAAAGAATTTGTCCTGAATAAAATCTCTCTATATATAAAGGCAGGCAAATTTAGTCAATATGACTTGTCTTAAATGTATACTTCCATGAAATAATAGTAAAGATATGAAATATGTTCTAATATACCCTAAAAAAGGAGAAATCTTTAGTGCTTATGAAATAAGTATTCTTGTGAGATGACACACAAAAAGATATCAGATTAAGTTAGTCACTACAACTCACCAATGTAGTATATTTCTGAATACCAAAACAAAAGATTTGCAGCAATTATTAATCTATTTTTCCAAGTGCTCCCAAATGTCAGAAATGTATGGACTAGGCAAGATATTCAAATACCTTTTCAACTCATCCAGACTTGAGAAAAGCAGATTTGTGTTTGTTTGTTTGTTTGTTTACTTTGGATCACTGCCATTGTCTATAACATCTATTAGTTATTAAATTTCCATGAAAAGCACTGAGAACAAACTCCAAAATGAGAATTGCCCTTGCTTCTGAAGGCATCCAGGTGTCTGTCCAAACTAAGAGGCATCAGGGAATGTTAGAAAAAACTCCTAAGGAGAACCTACCATAGATTCTCTTACCAACATCTCACTCAGTCATGGATATCATGCTTTGCGATTCCTTTGTTCTCTTTCCCCGTGTCTTTAATTTTTAATGCTTCTTTCCAATTAATACTGAAAAGTAACAGCATGTATTACCCAAGTTAACTTCTACAGGTTTCTCAAAAGGGCCAAACACCTATCAGAATTTTGGTGTGAGTTACTTATGTTACCTGGGAAAATTTCCACTTGAAATCTGTTGCAAATTTTTAAAACTTGCGCTCCAAATTTTTTCCAACCTTAATCTACTCTAGCCACCCATTTCCTTGTTCTATCTCAATGTTCTCAGTAGTTTGGTAACTGCTTCTCAGTATCTAAGCTGGTAGCTGTCTTCTGTTCCATCATCTCTGTGACCGCATCCTGGTACAACAGTGAGTAGCCTGGAGTGGTGTTCTGTGTGGGGAATAAAGTGAGTCCACTGGCAAAAAGAGACATCTAATTCAGAAGGGAAAGTTACCAGGAACTTACTCAGATGATAGTTGTAAAGTTCATGAGCCTAGAAGTCCCTAGACAGATAGACAAATAGGACATCAGATGAAGGCCCTCCCATATGAGGAAAGGTGAACTACAATAAAAGGAGAAAGTATGTACCAAATTGGATAGGTGCCAGAAAGCACATACTCAAGCAAGCTTCCTTCAGCAACAGAACAAAGGTAGATGGAGACCATCGAGGCTGTCTTCACATATTAAAGTCTCAAGAAGTGCATCTATTAAAATTACCCAGGTGACCTCATGGTACTTAGCCAGTGAGGATCAGGATGGGAAAGCAGGGAGCAGATTTACCAATTAGGAAATGAATTGCTTGCTGTAACCTCTTAGGTTGTTCCTGTACAACAGACACAGATCTCGCAAACCCCTCATTTAATAAAGTCTTGCTTCTGCTGCACTTCTTGTGCATATCAAAGTGTCACTTGATATCCCATAAATACTGTACAATTCTGTATCAATTAAAAGTTGCATTAAATAAAATACATTTGTGAAATCAAAGGAAAAAGAATCAAAGATATTATTGCAGGAACAGTCCACTATAACAGCCTAAGATCAAATGATAGAATCCTATTTTTGCTTTTCTTTGGTCACAAGTCAGACTATGTTTTGAAGTTTGCAAACATTAGTAAACAGGAGTTGAACAGCAAGCCTGCCACCAGACAACTGGCAATTTATCCTTGCAAGCATCAGCATTTGTTCAGTCTTCAAAAACAGAACATTTTTTTTTTCTGATCGGCATGTGACTTTAAGAAAGGCTGTCAACTTGATTACTGGAAAGTGTCCCCTGAACTGAAAAATAACATCATAGCACAAAATTCTGCCCCTGCAGCTGAAATGGCCTGGATGTTTCCTCAATCTGCAATGAATTCCAGGCAACCTTTCACCCCACCAGATAGGGAGCCTGCTGCCAGGAATCTGTGGAGTGCAGTTAAACCATTTGAAGTGCAAAAGACAAAGGGATTAGGTGGACTGCTTAAAAAAATCCAAAAGAACTCAGCCAAGCCCCAGAATACTCCAGTACAACCCTCTTTCCCTTTATTCCAGTCTTGGAATAGAGTTGCACTTAGAAGATATGGGTAGTTCCAATTGGAAGAGGGATGGGCATGCCAATGAGCCTATCTTTATGGGAACTCTTTATTTCTCCCTCTCATGGCCTCCCAGACATCCTGCCAGGTTGAGGTTATCCCATCAATATTTATAGCATTTCGTGCCAGGGTGCCCATGTTTTCGCAGCAGGAAGAATTAATATGAGCTATCAACACCTATGACAAGACACATTTTATTTCTGTCAACAAATAAGAAAGGTTTCTACTTCCTCTGTCAGCTGAATACCCAAGCCTTTTATTTTTTGCACAATAAAGCATCTATAACTGGAGCTGAAAGATAGATTCCGAAATATAGTCAATTCTTTAAAACAGGTTTCTTCAGCTAGGTGTTAGCCCACCTTGTGGCCTGTATCAAAAAAAAAATCACTCTATTTTCAGCAAAAGAGGAGAGCAAGGCAAGTTCTGCCCTCAAAGACTTCTCACATGATCAAATAACACTAATAGGTAAGACAGGAACAGCAGGGGGGCATTTCCTTTCCATTATTTTGTTTTATTTTATTAGTTGCTTAATTGTTGTTTGTTGAGCCTATGTCTTGCTTTGTATCCCAGGCTGGCATCAAACTTCCAGTCCTCCTGCCTCCCAAGTACTGAGATCCCAGACGTGTACTACCATACCAAACTTGGAATTTTTTTAGATTTTTATTGTAATTAATAGAAGGGTTACATTATATTCAACAGATAGAAGGTGCATTACTTCACATACATTGATACCCTTTCTCATGTCTTGGTCCCCATTTCCCTCCCCCACTCCCACCCTCATCTTGTTTTCCGCCTTCCCTACCCAATTTCAAATAACCAAATACAAATATATCCAATATATCAGATAACAAAGTGAGATACTGTAACAATATGAGATAACCAAGGGACAGCAAAAGAGATGAGAGATAACATAGTACATTAAGGACAACAATCATTCATTGTATGGCTTTTGTTTCTATATCTTAGAGGTCCTTTCATTTAGCATCATTCTATATGGCCTTATGTATTTAAGTTTTGTTCTATTGTAAATCTCTGCTAGGAGAGCCCAAGGTTTCTACTGATTATGACAAATGAGGGAAACCATTGAGCCTAAGTTCCTTTGAGTCTGGTTTACTTCACTTAATATGATTTTTTCCAAGTCTTTCCATCTCCTTAGAAATTTTTCTTTTTAGTTTGTTTCTCTTTCTTTTTGTATATGAAGGACTAAAATGATTGAAATACATTTTGGAAAAGCAAATGTAAAATGACTCCGGCTACAAAGCCAGAATTTACAGTTACCTGTGAATAATCAAAGACCTGTTTCAGAAGCACTTTGATTAACAAATCTAAAGTAATTGTGGTATCAGTTACAGCACCACTGTCCCACTTCCCCAGTAGGAGTCTGGTTGTCAACCTGGCACCATCCTCACCCCACACGCTCCATCTCCTAACCACATTTGGCACGCCTCCCACAGCACACAGTCTAGGAACATTTTCCCTTGCAGAGCTAAGATCACTATGCGAAGCTCACACTAACCACCTCCCTTTTATAAGGAATCCAGCCTCACCATTAGACTCCACCCATTCTTCAGCTCCCATAGCAGGACAGGTCCTCCTCTAAAAGGAGGCTAGGTCAGTGAGGCCATACTAGCTCCCAGCTGTCAAGCACCTTTGCACTGAAATGGCTGTTCTTTGTCTTCCTCAAGTTTTGCCAGTATTCCACCTTTTGTGTCATCTCTGTCTACAAGATAGCTGGTAATTCCTAGGTCTTCCAATCTTAACCTCTCACTGAAGGATAAACTTATTGGTCTTTCTTCCTCTTCATCATTACTTGCCTCCATGGAACGGAGTCTCTTCTGGAGCCAAGAGTGAGACCAGACACTCCTCTCCCAGTAAACCCACTACCCTATAACAGACCTGCTCAATAACAGTGACACTCTGCACAGGCCAGTCAGAATCCGGAGCCTCTTCACTGCAGCCTTTTGAAACAGCACTTGCTTTTTAAGGCTCTGGCACGCCTTCAACATGGACAGTGCTAAGTTTCTAGAGCTCTGAGGGGTTGGTTAAATGGATACTTGCGTGTTTCCTCCATAATAAAAAGAGTCTTTCAATTCCTCTCACAGAATAGAGAACCTAAGGACTCACCACTCATAGATAAGAGTGTGGTTTGATTTCTTGAAGCGTGGTAATGAGCTTACTAAAGACTGGGATGTATCCCATCCACCAGCGTTGCAAACGCAGTGGGTAGATACTGCTGCAGGTACTGCAGCTACCTGTAAACCCAGTGCACTCAGCACTGATTGTCCTGCTCATGCCAGCTGACCCACCTGAAAAATCATAGAAATGGGTAGACTTGAGGGTGCCATGGCCAGTCATCTCCCAGGCCACTTATTCTTGGCGTCCAATGAGTTTTTGTTGTTAAAGGTAATGAAAACATAGAACATTTGCAGTAAAAGTCATCGAAAGAGAGAGGAACTTCATGTACACGCTTCATTGCCACAATGAGTTGATGCCTCTGATTCTAATGCAAGGTTTCTTCATGGTTTTTATTTTTTAAAGTATTATTGACTTTAAATACTTGTATACAGAGGAAAGTGGACTCAACTAAATGGCAGAAGATTATCTCCATTGTCATCTCTGAATTTGACTATAAAAATGATGATGATGACGATGATGATATTAAGATAGCTAATGTGTACTAAGGTCATCTCCCAGTGCTTTACCTGTAGTATATACATCTTTCAGATGTTTACACTTGTTAAGAGATAAGGCAAAAAAAACCAACTAAAGCAATTTAAGAATAGTTAAAGAGACAATGATTAAGCTCAGAGAAGAATGAAATCCAGTGCCAGCCTAGGACTCCCCACAAGTCTATAGACTTGGAATCAAAAACAGGAGGAGTTTTGTTGATCCACTCACCATGGAATTCTATTCTACTGTCAGAAAGAATGACATCGCCCAATTTGCAAGGAAATGGAAAGACTTAGAAAAAATCATATTAAGTGAAGTAAGCCAGATTCAAAGGAACATAGGCTCAGTGGTTTCCCTCATTTGTCATAATCAGTAGAAACCTTGGGCTCTCCTAGCAGAGATTTACAATAGAACAAAATCTAGATACATAAGGCCATATAGAATGAAGCTAAATGCAAGGACCTCCAGGATATAAAAACAAAAGCCATATAATGAGTGATTGTTGTCCTTAATGTACTATGTTATCTCTCATCTCTTTTGCTGTCCTTTGCTTATCTCATATTGTTACAGTATTTTACCTTGTTATCTGATAGATTGTATATGTTTATTTGGTTATTTGAAATAGGATAGGGAAGGGAGAAAAAAAAAGATGAGGGGCTGGGTAGGGGGAAAGGAAATGGGGACCAAGACATGAGAAAGGGTATCAATGTATGTGAAGTAATGCACCTTCTATCTGGTGACTATAATGTAACAGTGACTATAATGTAACACTTCTATTAATTACAATAAAAATATATGAAAAAATTAAATAAAAAATAATAATGAGAAAAAAAATAAATAAAAATTAAAAAAACAAAACAAAACAGGAGTTTTGGCCAAGTACTTCCATTGCCATGTATTTGTATATGACTCTAGCCGACTGATTTCACTTTGATCTCTGTCTCTGGAGGATTTGTCTTCTGTCTCTACAGAAACAAAGTGGTAACTCACTCAATATCTTCCCAAATCAGGAAACACTTGGTACACCTTGTGTTCACCTCTGGGAGTTAACATTAAAAGCAAACCTAGAATAGTGTGTAAACCTTTGCATAGGGGGAGCAGGGGGGAGGGGGGAGAAGGGAAAATGGGAGAAAAATAAGGGAGGGAGTAACAATGTTCAACAAGAAACGTCCTTATTACCCTATGTATGTAACTGCAACCCCTCTGTACATCACCTTGACATTTTTAAAATAAAATTAGAACAGCAGGAAATATAACCTCAAATGAAAACATTAGTTATGTCATAAGTAGCTATAACATTGGTATCTGGCATCATAAGTAAATAATATCCAAAAAGACCATCTACCAAGTCCAAAAAATTGCAGATATAACACATACCTTAATAAGATGCAAAGCATCTACTAAATAAAAGCATAGACAGCAAGTCATATGCAGAGCTGATCTCATTTGAAGCACAACCATTTTAAAAATCAAACTAGGAAAAAGAGGAATAAGTAAATGTTATAGTCCAGAGATGATGGAGTACTGTCCATGCCATGAATAATGTATAAGGATGACTAAGCAAGATCAATTTGAGAATGAAAACACCTAGAAATGTACAGATAATAGTAACCCAAAGAAATTTGCCTACTTATGCTTGAACTTTGAGCTAAATTCTTAGAGGACTGTCCTCTGAGATTCAGGCAAACCCTAAGGCACAGCCTAAGTGGGTTCTCAGATGTACACAATGCTGACACAATTCACAATACATGGCATGAACGTGATATAAATTTCATAAGCATACAAATGTTAGGGTCAGTGACAAATTGACTAGTTTTTTTTCTATTTCCAGGAGATTGGAAACTCTGTGATATTTGATAAAGCTATACAGCCTTTCCTTATATCGCATTAAAAAGTGATACAAAAAAAATAAAGCCAAATTTGTCTGTCTTACATTACCAATTTCAGAGTATCTCTTTTGAACACATGCTCCGCCCTTTCCAGGAAGAACTCAAGTGAGCCCTTATCCTTTGCTTAGGGAAAAGCTACAAAGAAGAATTTAAGCATGTTGTTCTCTAAGAGACTTCTCCTGACTGCTTCAGAGTCTGGAAACAGGTATCATTTGCTCCTATATCAGTTTAAAATGTTGTTTCAAAACTATTTCACTAAGGATTTCAAATGCTACACTTAAGGGAAACAATGGGGTTTTTGATATCACAAAGTGGCTTCTATCAGAGGCATTCCTTTATTAAGCTTTACAGAAGGTGGGCCCTTAGGGGCTTTTCTCAAGGAAAGAAGCACATAGGGTTCACTCTGACCCTTTTCTTCAAGTTTCAAATGAACTATGCATCCTCTCATTCTGTGAGATTTTTCTGAACAGAAATGCTGCTTAAAACTCTGGCTTATTCAATTCTGAGTAACTATGGCTTCTTGTAATGTCCATGTGTTAGGTTCTTCGTCTCTCCTTTGCCTGCTGAGAATTGTCTTCATTGTGTGCTTCATTCTATAGCAAAATATGACTGAAAGGAAGACAGATGCTAGTTGGGCAGGAGCCATTTCAATTTAACTTTCTACGGGGCCTATATATACAAAGATGGCTTTAAAATGTGTTTCTGTCAATTACCACTAGATGGAGATAAAAATTTTGAAGTTCTAGATTAATGGTCCTTTTTTACTTTTCCTGAAATGTTACAGTACAAAATAACACTATTGTTCTCTTGCTTCATGTTGTTGAATGTTGCATTTGTGTGTGTTTAAGAAAAGACACATATTATATAGATAACAAACCCAATACTCATGCATTTGATTTAAGAATTAAATATATATGTACATGCATTATACCTGGTTTATATCACATACATACACACATACATACACATAAGCATTGATACATCTAAAGATTGTGATTCATTGAATTAAATGTTAGTCTGGCCTTGCTATATAGTCTGAGAGCATTTCTCTATAATATTATTTTTGAAAAAACTCCCAATGCTTGAAAAAATACAAAGATTTTTGATCATATGTCCTATGTGTAGAAAAATGGCAGTGAAGGTTCTTTCTACAATGAAATTCCTTTTCTGTTCTTTCTACACTCTGCAGGTTCTTCTTATTTTCTTGCTCCATCCCATATTCTAAGAAGTGCCTACTTTCAAAATGTACTTGACAGTTTTACATAATGAGATTTAAAAGTTGAATAAGGAGCAATCTCATGCCGGGAAATGGTTTATAAACTGGCCTGTCATATACAGTTTCAGTTAAGTCTTTAACAAAGGAATTTCAAGTGCTTGCAAATTAGTGGAGATCACCTGAATAGTTTTCTCTTGAACTCTGAGATTACTCATAAAGTAAGAAGAGGGGCTTACACTGAAACACAGGAATATTGTGATTGATTTCTATTTTTTTTCTTCACCATGGCATTTGGGACCAGCGAGAATGGTGGCCCCTGGTTTCTGATGACTTGAAAACAAGGGCAGTTACCTGAAGGATGTCTCACCAAGGTATGGCAGCTTTCTAGAAACACTGTAGGCATTGAGGTAATTGAGAAGGAAAAGGCATTTTGCTCCTCGAGGGGATAACTTAAGGGCACTTCACAATTTGAAAGCATGTGGGTTTGCTTTGGAGGACACAATTTGGCAGTTAATCTGGAATTAGCAACCACAGAACTAGGACCATCTTTAGATACCAAAGACATACAAAGGTGCCCAAGAATGAGCACAGGGTAGACAAGATCTCCTTGAGTAAGGTAATAACTTTTATTCCAAAGTCAGAGCTAGTCCAAGTTGGTTACATGGGAAGGAAGAAACTCCTCTCCTATTTTCCTTAAGTTCTTGCAGGAGACTCGCATTAGCAACCCATCAGAAGCCTGAGGGAAGAGAAAACTTGGGTTCATCCCATAGGCTTCTCTGACATAGAGCAAGGTAAACGGACATAGAGCAAGATAAATGGAGAAGTGTGGTGAGTGAATCTGGACAAGGTACTGGGAAGGGAGGTTGCATTTAGACCAGCCATGTTTTCATGAGGAGAAATAAAAAAAAACACAAACAGCAAAATAAAACAAAAAAAATCTAGCAACTTTCCATCCAAATATCCATTCTTTCATTCTTTTAATGAGATTCCTCATCTCCATTATTTCTCTGCCCATTTAGATGAATCTTCTTCTTATTAGTAAGATAGTTTCCACAGTTGCTTCCAATCATATACCCTGGAGCTACAGAGACCTAGTTTAACTCCAATTCTCAGCAGGAATCTCAACATTCTGTTAACCTAATCAGAATTTGTTTCTAGGCTGGCCATAAACATTCTCCCAAATAACAGCATTCCCAGTCTATGCAGTCACCTGGAAAGCTTGGTGAAAGACAGAGTCTTGAACCTTGTCATTAGAGATTCTCAGGCAGGTCAGGCAAGCTTGGAGCCTTGGAATCGATATTTAAAAAAAACCTTTGTTTTCCCACAAAGAAATGACACCTCTTTAAGGAGACAGATATTCTTGCTTAATGAGTTAACATTACATAATATATACATATGTAGAAACATCATATGGTATCTAATATAGTCAATTTTTATGTCAACTAAACATTAAACTATATAAAAGAAACTTCCTAGGTAAACCTTATGCATGTGACCCAAAGGCAACTCTTGAGGAAATCTGGGAGAGTTACTATGCTGTAGACAGCATGTTACTGAATTGGCATACTTCTGAAAAGATTAATGTATCACCAATCTTGTTTAAAAAGTAGACGTTTGGGGGAAAAAGATATTTTATGTCAAAATGGAGAAGAACTGTTCTCTGACTTTTCTTGATTTAGAGCTAAAGATAAAATAAAGAGGGCCATTACAATTAATTCTGAACTTCTAATAACATTATTTGCAAAGACTATTTTTGCTGACTTATCTTCTGTAAATAGTGGTTCATGGCACCGTGCCTTTACATTTTTCTAAGCATTGAATCCCCAGGGACTTTACCAGAAGATTTTTTTTTTTGCCAGTCCTGGGCTTGAGCTCAGGGCCTGAGCACTGTCCTTGGACTTTCTCAAGGCTAGAGCTCTACCACTTGAGCCTCAGCACCACTTCTGGCTTTTTTCTACATGTGGTACAGAGGAATCAAACCCGGGTCTTCATGCATGCTAGGCAAGCACTTTAACCACTAGGCAAACTCCCAGCCCCGTACCAGATGATTTTTTAAAGATTTTCTTAAGAGAGTACATTATAGAGGAGACTGACATTTCCCCATAAATGCATATATTGTTCCCCAATTAACCCTTCTCCCTTGGTCAATATCTTTCATCCTCCCTTCCTACTTAGTAAAACAATTTCAACTGGTGTATTTTCACATCTCAAGGACTTAATCCTATTCACCCTCATTCACTTTCTCTGTTTACTCTTTCCCTTCCCGATGGTACTCACCCCTACTGAACATATTTCATTCTCTTGCATTTATGTTTTTTAGTCTATATTCATTTTTAGTGCACCAAGGGTTTTCATCACAGTGGTTTTGCACATTTATACAGTATATTTTAATCAGAATCATCTCTCTGTTGCTTTATTTTGTCATTTGTCTCCTGTTTTTGATGGCTTTCAGTGAGATTTCCTGTGCTATCTCTATAAATAATTGCAAAGTATTTCCATAATATTCACTCTTCATTATTCTCATTCCCTCTCCATCTCTTTCTTCCATCTAAACAGTTCCATAATTACAATAAAGTTCTATGCATATATGATTTTTCTCTGACTTTCTTGCCTACTCCCCTCCCATTTAGTAGTCAAAAATTAATATTTGAAAGCTATTTTAGTTTTCTATTTTTAGCAAATTCACATTTGAGATATTTTTTCAATTAGTAGAATTTTTTGTCAGTCAGGGCTTGGACTCAGGGCCTGAACACTGTCCTTGAGCATTCCTCAAGGCTAGCACTCTACCACTTGAGCCACAGCACTACTTCTGCTTTTTTCTGTGTATGTGATACTGAGGAATCGAACCCAGGTCTTTGTGCATGCTGGGCAAGCACTCTACCACAAGGCCACACTCCTGGCCCCAATTAGTAGTATCTTTGTGCTGGTACTGGGGCTTGAATTCAGGGCCTAGGTGCTATCCATAAATGTTTTTGCTAAGGCAATTTTCTACCACCTGAGCTGCAGCTTCATTTCCAGGTTTTTCCTGCTTAATTGGAGATTAAGAGTTTCATGGAGGTTGGTTTTGAACAGTAAGACTTAGATTTCAGCCTCCTCAGTAGTGAGGATTAAAGGCATGTAACACCAGCACTAGGCCAACCTAATGATTTTTTAACTAACGCTTAAGAGTATAAGGGACATCGTACTATGAAAGAGCCTTTTGAGTGCTTGACTTTGTCAATTTTTTTTATCATGAATATAACACTATATGTCAACTTTGGACATTCAGCTTTCTCTATGAGGCTTTTATTTGGAGAAGCAGTTCCCAAACTTTTCCTGACAAGGACAAACACATAAAGACTTTGGACTGTGATGGCCAGCTGGTCACTCTCACCACAACTAGATCATGCTGTGCACTGTGAAAAAAGCCACTAACTAAGAACAAGTAAGTGTCGCTATATTTCAGTACAATTCCATCCATGATCAACGAAGTGAACTCTATATCATTTCTGTTGGGAGCCCAGTGCAGGAGCAGGCTGGCCCATGAATCTGCATCACTGAGTAAGATAACCACACAAAGAAATGAGCTGTCATATATGAACGCCATGCCTAACTTTGAGCTATATTGTCCGTATTGTGAATCACTTCCTGCTGAGACTTGATTACCATTGGGTGTGAATGTGTTATTGCTTTATCACTCTCTGCTGAGACCTATAGGGAGAGTAAATACATGGACCTCCACCGCCCTGCCCACCTTAGTGCTGATAGGCTCCTGCACCTATATTAGCTGAATGTACTTCCTCAACAAAGGAGCTCCTGCTTGACAAGTCTCCTGGATGGGTCTGATTGTCCTCTCAGCTTGTCCTGGTCAGGGCGTGTTCTCTCTATCCCTCCTGCGGGTCGGGAGGGACCGAGGACTAAAAATCCCGACAATTTCATAGACCATGAACTAGCTTGTATTTACATCATTTAGTGTCTAAAGTGTGGAAAACATTCTCACCCAATAGGCTACATAATAGTAGATGGAGGATTGTAATCTGTTTACCTCTGGTTTTAAGTTTATAGGATATAATAATTAGAAAACATAGAATTTAATTTTTTTCATATTCTTAAGTAAATGGTATGAAAGAAAATAGATTTACCAGCAACCTATTACAGGCTGTGCCCTAATCTGTGTCTCAAAGAAAAAGTAAGGGAAAAAAGTCACAGTCATGAGATTAAATCGCAGCTGCCAGCTTCACCTCTTCTTGGGAAAATTTCCTCTTTTCCCCAAACAATACTTTCTTTATCTGTTAGCACCCAGAAAATACTCTTTAAAGAAGAATCTCTTTTCCTTTGATTAAAATAAAGATAGGGGAAAGGATGATGTCCACATGGAAATTTACTCTTTGGCCTGATTTATGTAACTGTAACTCCTCTGTTTTTAGCATTTGCAAATAAAAATAATAAAAATAAATAAATAAAGAGAAGAGATGCTGCTCCCATTTACTGCTTATAATTCTGGTCTACAAAATCATTGTATTCACTAATAACTGTAGTTCTCAACCTTGAAGGTATATTGTAACTTTCCGGGAAGAGTTTGAAACTCTTGATAGAGCCATATACTATCTCTACAGGGGATAAGTTTAAAAAGCATCTTGTTCAGTTTTGCTGATTATTTATTTATTTATTTCATAATTATCTTTAAGTAGTTGCACAAAATTTAACAATTTTTTTAAATAGAACACTGGCACTTACATTGTAGTCATGCAAATACTTAAGCCATGAGGCCAAAATTTAGTAGACAATTTCTCTCTTTGTCTCTCCTTTCTACTCCTGCCCCCTACTCAGCTATTTGAAATCTCTGTCGATCTGTCATGCCGTGTCACTGAGGTTTGCAATGTCTTGTTTTCCTCAATCTTTGCTTCTTCTTCCCTGCAATCTCACTTCCTCACTGCACAAAAAGCTTGAAGTGTACCTGAGTTAAGGGCTCCTTGGTATAATCTAGGCTGTGAAAGGCAAGACAAGACAAGTGGGCATTGACTCTGAGTCTAAGCAGACAAAGTAACCAATGACTGCCAAGAGAGATGCTGGTGGCTAGATGGACTGGCTACATTGGGGAATAGAGCTCAAAGTGGTCTCCATCTTCCCCAAATTGACAACACATACCATTGAGAAGTCATAGTGACCAGTCATATCACAGAGATGCCATTTAGTAAACCAGTAATTCATATCTGAATGGCATTTTTAGTTTTTGTACTTTTATTGACCTTCACATTTGAGACTTTTTTCAATTAGTAGGATCAGAAAAATCTCTAAGTCTTGTTACTTCTATTAAGAAAACTCTTTTCATTCCATACCATACCAGGACTGCAATGTTACTTCCCCACCATACCCCTCAGAAGGAAGTAGTTCTGTCATTCCTCCTGGCATTGCTATCTCTGCTATAGCCCTAGCTCATGACGTCTGAGCTGGGTCAGAGGCTCTCTGCCTCTTCTTGACTAATTCTGTTTAGGTAAAGCCTGCTGACCTAGAACTCGCTCTGCCATCCCTAATTCCCCAATCTAACAAGCCCAACTCAACCTTTCCCCCCATCATCTGCTGAACTGAACTTTCATCTGCATTCTCCATTATTAACAGATCCCCTTTCTTCCAAAGGCTGGAGACAGGGAAAGCAAAAACTCAGAAAATGAAAAATACGTTTGATTGACAACAGATCAATATATCTTGAATTCACCTGCTCTAATGGTGAGATGAAGAAATGGATTTTGTGGTAAATGTAAAATCAGAGCGCTGCCATGAAATGAAAGTTAATATTATCCCAGAATCCTGACAGCAATTCGACACATGTCATGATTTTTAATATTAGACAAAATCTGACTCCTTTCATGAGCTTATGAAGAGTCATTCTCTCCCTTCAGAATTATTTCTTCTAAGACAAATGCACCAACTACAGAGAACAATCTTATTTCTTTTTCCTTTCTGCTTCCCCATCCTGCCTTTTATGGCTCAGTACTTTCTTGTGTTTTTAACATTTCTATGAGAATTTGCAAAACTTATTTTTAATAATCCATAGACTTAAAAAATCCATAGGGGTGATTACATATCTCATCACAGTATGCCATGTAATAAATTTGAAATGAATATGTAATTTTCTTCTGTTTACTTGGAAGCTGGGAAGATTATACAAAGATGGTACAAATGGTTCAGTGGTTATTCTCTGCTGGCTGCTAAGAGGCTGGATTGACATAAACATAAAAACAATTTAATAAATGAAGATATATTTGCCCCAGCCTAACCTCTACAGGGTCTTCAAATTATGCTGTTCCTATTACATTTTCTTGAAGATTAAAAATTAATTCAAAAGCAATAGATACACCCTCATCTTATAGAAACTGCTTTATTTCTGCTGTTTATATTCCAAAGACATATTATATTCTGAAAGTAATTATGAAAGCCCATGTAAATACATTCCTAAATGTATTACATTAATAGGATGTCATTTCACAAAGAGTTCAAATGTGTGTTTCACTTAATTTCTTTTTGGTTGCTATCATTTAATATAAGTCTATGGTTGCTGACTATGCTGAACTAGGGAAAATCTCTATAAAAAGAAAAATTATGAAAAAAGAACACAAGATAGAGAATACTTGCAGATGAAACTTTTCTTTTCTTTTTTTTTAATGCCAATCCTGGGCTTGAACTCAGGGCCTGAGCACTGTCCTTGGATTTTCTCCAGGCTAGAGCTCTACCACTTGAGCCTCAGCACCACTTCCGGCTTTTTTTCTATGTATGTGGTACCGAGGAATCGAACCTGGGTCTTCATGCATGCTAGGCAAGCACTTTAACCACTAGGCCAAACTCCCGGCCCCTGGCAAAAAAAAAAAAAAAAAAAAAGAATTGCAAAGCAGATGAAACTTTTCTAAAAGACTAAAATCTGTTCCTTCCCCTTGAGGGCCACCCTTCATAATAATGCTACTTGTTGCAAAAGAAGTAAAATACTTCTTCACTTGATCTTTGCAAGGAGACAAAGTTGTGTCTCTTAACTCTTTTAGAGTTTTTAAATGAACCTAAGAATTAAATCAATGCAGATTAACTGAGAAGGCCACACTAAGGTAACATAAATTTTACATGACATGGAAAGTTTGTAAAGCCTTCAGCCTCTTAAAAAAAATAAATGATTTTACAGAGACCATTGACTAAAGGAATAAAGGAGGACATTGTGGAAATGTGATTAGATTATGCAGAGAGGCTAACGGAAGGGAAGATTTCCTAAATTTTCTTTGCCTGACACCCCATTGGAAAATATGTATTTGCTGATATTTGGAGGGCATCTTTCACATGGGTTCATTGGTCTCCAGTTTTCAGGAAGGGGAACATTAGAATTCTCTGTTGATCTGCTTCCTATCACATTTCCTTAGCTCAAAGTAACCCGTATATCAATGTGACATACTTTGAAGAAGCATATTCAAGTACTCTTTCCATCACTCCTTTAGCAAGAGCGTCTACATTGTCCCTACCCTCCCCAATCATTCTAGAGAAGCAGGAAGGAACACTCGAGCTGAGTAGTCCCAGCTGTAGGTTCCTGACCTCATGCCCTGTCTACCATGGTATCTCAGTGATATGAGTGAATTGTGGAGGCCCTAGATAAGGAGTGGTCTGTTTGTCAGACTCACTAGTATACAGAAATACATCTGGCACTTCAGAGGCTAAGAACTCACAGGTCTTGCCCATCTTGGGTGAAGGATATTCTTATCTCTAAAATAGCAAGAGATGCAGATGAAAAACAAAGCTGATGGGCAATGAATACACTGCCCCACCCACAGGCAAACCTGGCTGATTTCATAGCTGCCCTAAAGGAGACTTAAAAGACGGAAAATGCCAATCTTTTGCACAATCAACTGAAAAAAATCCCACCAGACTTATTTCTTTCCATCTTATAGGAAGAATGAAGAGAATTTGATTTCTACACACTGCTCATTTGAATATCAAAATCAAAAGAAAATTGTCTATTAAGGTTTCTCCTAGAACATGGACTAACAACTTTTTACCTGGTCTAGGAAACTGACCATCTGAGCCCTTGTGATACTACAGAGTCACACTAAGTAAAATAACAAAGCAGCCATCAGGCCACCTTGTTACCAAGTAAAATCACAAATCACTTTTCCATCCTTATTTCAGAGAATGGAACAGGGTGTGTGTGTGTGTGTGTGTGTGTGTGTGTGTGTGTGTGTGTGTGTGTGTTCACTGACACAGAAACAAGGAATGGTGTTTAAAAATATACAAGTTGCACATGGAAAAATAAAAAACAAATATCAGGATTTAGCGTACATTTTCTCCATTTTCACAGTTAATGTCAGAATCGGATCCAAAGCAATGCTGTCTTTTTCAATAAAGCTCTTTCTCTTATTCTCTATCAGGAAATTCTTTGTGTCACATCTATATATGACACCAGTAGAGACAGCAAGTAACAAAACAAAATAAGACAAAAATAAACCTTAAGAAACATGTTATTTCCTCAGTAGAAGGGAATTCCTTTCCACCTTGGTTTAGAAACTAAATTATATTACCTTCACAGAGCATAAGTTTCATTTCACCTACTGTCCAACTTCTAATTCAAGATTACTCAGGTAACAAATATTAAAGAATAAATTACAAATTTCATTTTCTCACTAACATATATTTGCAGTTCTTAAAATTATTTGCACAATTTTAGAAACAAATAAAAATTAACCTAAAATAATTAAGGGAGGAAATTGTAATAAAAGTAAACAATTTTATATTTAGAATTTATTTATATGCAAAATTGAAATAATTATATGGTAAACTACTGAAGTCTTAGAAGTAATGTACATTTTTAATTCATTTATTATAAAATAAGAATTATCAGTAAGATTCAAGCATTTGACTCAAAGCAAAACAGACTGAGAAAAAGTGGGGTGTAGAAATCAATAAAAACATAGGAAAGCACTAGAGATTAATAAAGGCACTCTATGTCTTTAATCTTTTAATAGTAATAAAATATAGATGTTGCTAATAAAATTAGGAAAGATACCAACAGCTAATAAATTGTTCAGAAACTAAGACTCATCTAACAAATCATTTAAAGATAGAAAAATGTAAATAATATGTATTAATAAATTTAGCAATCTAGATAAAAATTAAATTGCCATGATCAAGTATAAAATTGACTTTAGGAGAACTTTAAGCTTAAATGTAAACCAACAATCATTTTTTAAAAAGCTAGTAAGAAAGATGCCATTTCTCAAGGCTATTTCTGATAGTTTACTTGTACAGTCTCCCTTTCTATGAACACATAAACATGTATATGTACATATAACCTCCTAAATGTTCAATCCACCCAATTTTGAGAATTTTAAAATCTCAGTCTCTACAAAATAGTTATGTTTATGTGATGTAACTTTCTTTAATGACTGTAAATAAGGAAATCCCACCTACTTTATAATGACTATATAATCAAAACTAAAAATTAGAACTAAACAATCATTACACCAGTCTCATTTATTTATTTATTTATTTTTTTGCCAGTCCTGGGCTTGAGCTCAGGGCCTGAGCACTGTCCTTGGACTTTTCTCAAGGCTAGAGCTTTACCACTTGAGCCTCAGTACCATTTCTGGCTTTTTTCTATGTATATGGTACTGAGGAATCGAACCCGGGTCTTCATGCATGCTAGGCAAGCACTCTACCACTAGGCCAAATTCCCAGCCCTACACCAGTCTCATTTATGAAATAGCAGCTACACTTCTAAAGAACAGATCATCAGCTTTATCAGATTAAAGTTGAGTGCCAGTGCTCACATCTGTAATACTAGCTATTCAAAATGGAAGATTGGTTGGGAGGTTACACACACACACACACACACACACACACACACACACACACACACACACACAAACTCATGAGACCTGATCACAGCTAATGGTGGAATAGAGTGATTTTACTTGTTATTCTGATTCTTGTCATTAGCTATATGGGAGGTTGAAAATGAAAGGACTATGTTTCCTGATCTATTTAAAGTCCAATTTCAACAGAAAAAAAAAAGAACTGTAGTGGTGGGACATGCCTATCATCCATACTACATGAAGAACCTGAGTAAGAGGACTAAGGTTCAAGCAAGTCTAAGTAAAACTAAGCCTCATCAAGTGCCAATGTCCCAAACCTGTAATCCTACCTGTGCAGAAGGCTGAGATCTGGAAGATCATGACTTGAGGCTAACCTGGGTAGAATCTTTTGCTAGATTTCATCTGTAAAATAACCAGCAAAGATCCAGGCCAGAAGTATGGCTTAACTAGTAGCACACCTGCCTATTAAGCATGAAGCCTCAAGTTCAAGCTCCAGCACAAGCAAAATAATGATAATAATAATAATAATAAACAGCTATCATCACAAAGTTCCAATATAAGAAAAGACTGATTTATTCACTTAGAATAAGTGTTGTTAGAAATCAAGAATACTATATTCATTCCTTGTCCTGAAAAAGATAACTACACCCAAAGTACATTTAATGACAAATATAATGCGATATTAATACTTATGTAAGCTAGGATGTACATATAGTATTATCTTTTATACTGTCTTCATTTTCCTATATTTTTTAAATTTCTTTACAAAATTAGAACTAAGTCAAGGTTTTACAGGGCAAAAGGAAGTTTAAAAAAAAAGGAGGGGTAGTAAGAAAGAGGGAAAGAGGAGAAAAAAGAGGACCCTGCTGATTATTATATCCTGTCCAAAGATGTTTTAATACTAAAAAAAATGAAAAAATGAAAGTCTCCTAGAAAAGAGAGAGTCAAATGAGGGTCAGTCAACCCTGAGTGAGGACAAAGAAAATTTGAATGTGACACACCCCAATAAAAGGCTGAGTAAAAATTTTATCACCTTCTGATATTATCTTCATGGAATGAGTGAAACAACCCTTCAGAATAAAAATTCTGATACTGAACTGGTTTCTTCTAAACCCTGCTATATGTAGAAATTTCAATGCAGGTGTAAACATAGAAAGAAATATGAGGGACTTTGAATAATCATTTAGCTGCACTAGAATACATATTCGATTTGTCTTACTGTATTGAACTGTAATCAGGCTCTCCAGATGTGTCTGATACTGTACACTCGGTAGAACTTAATTTGTGGTAATGAAGTACCCAGATGAAGACTGTTTTCTAATACTGTCAGGTTCTTCCCAGCAGTAATTCCCCCATTCCTTTCCTCTATCTTGGCCCCTTTTTAATATCAGTTAGACCTAATGGAGGGCTGATGCCCAATATTGTTTAAGTGAGTAATCACTGCAATAGGCATCAACAAATCAAAACTGGTTATGTGCAATCTAATTCAGCACCCACTATACTCTTGTGGCTCCATATATTATAAGATAATTTACTCCTCTTCTAAAGAAATTTTATAATTCCTACAGATTTCATTTTGGTTTCATTATTTCTTCCCCTAAAACTTGTGTGTTTGTGAAGAAAACGGTATGAAGCTATGATTCCCTGAAGTATTGATCAATATTGCCATAAAGAAACTTATTATATCTCTAATTTGATACTTCTCTCAATTTTGAATTCACACAGGAACTATTGATAAATATAAAATGCCATCCAGAAAATTGTTAGAAATGTCTTGGGAGCTGTTAGACTAGATGGGTGTGAACTTATTTTAAGTGTTAGCACTCCCCAAAGAGGAAAACACCTCACCCCATGCATCTCTCTCTTTCCCTCACCCTCTCCTCCTCCCTCTCCCATCCCTCCCCCTTCTGCCCTCCTCTTCTTTCTCCCTCCACTTCTCTCTCCCTTCTCCCTGCTCTCTCTCCTACTGTTTTTGGGTGATATGGCAGAAGATGGCTGTAAAATTTCAATGACTTTCTGAATGAATACAAATGGAGAATTACATTGCTTATGCCCTTTTTGGAATCATCTAGCAATGATTCACCCTCTTGCCTCTCTCCATAGTAAATTCTTTCTCTGAGTAAACACTCAAATATGTAGACATCCCCATCTGGGACAAAAGATGTCCTTGCTATGTCTCAGGTATGAAATGTACCAATTGCTGTGCAGTCACCTCAAAGGTAAATTAATTTAAAGGAACCCCCATGACTGAGTAGCAAAGCATGCCCTGGAATGCACAGTATGTTTGCTAGTTTTCAATAATTGCAGTCATTTCATTTTCTGGAAGTGTGTAAAGGAGAGAAGAAAAAGAGAGTTTCATTTTTGTCATGTCATCAGCTTCTGTGCTACCACAAACCTGGTCTTATGGCCCTGCCTATTTCAAAATCTCATTTAGGGAGCCCATACCTTTATTCTCCTCTTCCACTGAAGTCAATGCACCAAATCTGTTACACAAATCAGACTTGTTTTTCATTAGGATATTATGTACATGAGTGCCTGTAACATCTATTTCCTATTCCATACCGCCTGCCGTTAGCCACAAATGGGTTTAACTTTAATAGGGACAAGAGCACATATACAAACTAGCTCAATGGCAATTCTATAAAACACACAATAGTATCAAGGACATGATGTTTCAAATTTACTTACATAAAAAATAAGTTAGGCTTTGAATAGGATTTAAAATAATATAAAAAGGCATTGCATATTAAAAGAACATGCTAACATGTTTCGATTGTCATTAGGCTCCAGATATTTTCTTCAGAGTAAATATCAATCTATGGTAGATACACACCCCACAGGGAGGAGAAGCAGTGTTTGTAGGCTGGCATAGATAGGAGTAAGTGGTCTTTGGTGGAACTGAACAGCAATTTCTGGGCTCAAGTTCTCAGTCTTTTGTTTTGTTTTGGCAGGTTGGGGAGCTTGAACTCAGGGCTTGGGCACTGCTCCAGAGCTTCTTTTTTATTTCTTTCTTTATTTTTTTTGTAATGTATAGAGGGGTCAAAGCTCCATTCGCCAGACAGAGGGTACATCACTTCTCACACATTGATACCCCCTCTCATGTTTTTGTCCCCATTTCCCTCCCTCAACCTCCTCCCAATCATCTTGTTTTCCCCTTGCCCTTTCCTATTTCAAATAAACAAATAAGTGCATGTACAGTATACCAGGTAACAAAGTCAGAAAGAGCTTCTTTTTCTTGAGGCTAACACTCCATCCTTTGAGCCACAGTGCCACTTCCGGCTTTCTCTGTTTATGTGGCACCGAGGAGTCAAACCCAGGTCTTCATGTATGTTAGGCAAGCACTTTATCACCAAGCCATATTCCCAGCCTTCTGCTCCGTATTGAGTTCTCATCATAATCATCAAGGTCAGTTCTGATATAATAATTCCTTATGAGACATATGAAGGAAATCAAGATAAAGAATAGTTAAGATTTTGAGGACTTTTATATCAGCAGAATCCAACAACTTATAGTGAGGTATATTCTACAAAACAAGACTGTTTTAATCATACATACATTATTTACACTATAACATGTGCCTTAAAAGAGAAGAAAGTGTGTTAATTAATATTGATACTTACCTTTTTTTCCCTTAGTATAAAGGTTTGAATTCCAGGCTTGTTCCTTGCTTAACTTGCCTTTTCTTTTCTTCCTTTTTATTGTATTTTACTGTCCGAGTAATATACAAAGGGGTTACAGTTACATTCATCAGGTAGTGATACCCCTTCTCATGTTTTTCCCCCTTTCCCTCTCCTCACTTCCCCCCAATCATCTTGCTTTCCCCTTTCTCTTTCCTGTTTCAAATAAACATATACACAATATACCAAGTAACAAAGTTAGGTACAGTAACCATATGAGATTAACCATAAGGAAAAAAAGAGAAAAGAAATAACATAGTAGATTAAGAATAACAATCACAAAGATAAATCTCTTGGGCCAGGAGTTTGGCCTAGTGGTAGAATGCTTGTCTAGCATGCACAAAGAGCAGGGTTCGTTTCCTCAGTACCAACCACCTACATAGAAAAAAGCTGGAAATTGTGCTATGGCTCAAATAGTAGAGCCCTAGTCCTGAGAAAGCTCAAAGACAGTGCCCAGGCCCTGAGTTCAAGACCCAGGAATTGCAAAAAAAAAAAAGAAAAGAAAAGGAAAGACAAACCTGGTTTCCATAACCTAACTATGCTTACTTACATGGGTAATGAAAAAACATGTCTATCTGTAAAGAATTGGGCAGGTCAAAGAAACTAAGAACAGAGGTGCAAAACATATGGGAAGAATGGTATGCATACTAATAACATTCGAAAACCTAGTAAAACGTCTGGATTACTAGAGTTAGCAGGAGGCCAAGATATGACTGGGAAATAATACAAAATAAGGCTATAAAGGAAGGATAGGACTATATTATTTGTGATTTCTCTAATCCCTAAATTGAAAATCTTATGCTTAACTCAGTAGGCAACAAGAAGTCAGAGATGGTTTTTAAACAAAGAGGACTGTCATTTTAAGCCATAAGAATAATGCCATTAACAGTAGCTTCACCATTGCTTATTTGTAATAACTATACAAATTATAAATGTTGGCATGAGTTCCAGGACACAATTCTAAATCATTAAGAAGCTTATAATCTGCCCTGAAGTTTACCTGCATCTCCACCTTTAAGTGACCACAGACCATTGGTTCTTTTTCTTGCCTGCCCGAGAAAAGCCTGCTCAGGGCATATCCTGCATTCTGACTGAGTTGAAAAACAAAAAATTCTCCAGTGCTCAAACAAATGTTTCACTTTCACAGTACATATTGGTAAGGCTAGATAAGCTACAAAATAAGAGCAAGATGACTAATTAGTATTAATTAGCATCAATTGCTGTTCTTTTTTTTCCTGAAGACAGCTCATGCAGAAGAAGTAATGGCATGGTACAGGCAGACTGTGCCAATAGCTTTCTTGACTGTCGCCAATCTCACATGGATGGAAAAAAAGAACATCACTTTATTTCATAAAAGATGATTGATTAGGGAGAAACAGCTTTGGTTAATGATATAATATTGCCTGGGATGGTTGGCTTTTGTGTGGCTGTCTGGGTTTGGAAGAGACTGTTCTCATTTGGCTCTGTTTTCTGACTTGAAATGAGCCAGGTGGTGTGTGCCTCACCAATATCATATGCTGTCATGTACTTACTGTCAACAGAAGTCTCTTATTTGTTTTTAGTCTACTTATTATTTGCCATATTCATATTGGAAATTCTTATTACAGATCCAAAAAATTTTAACATTTTTTTATGAAACAAGGACTACTGTGTCTGCAAAATTTCTCTGTCAGTCAGCCAGTTTTATACCTGTCAATGCAATCTTGTCACAGACAATGCAAAGGACAGTATTTCATACCCAAACTAATAGATCCTTCCTCCTGGGGCAAAGTCTACGTGTAGCATGTAATTCAGGACCATTAGAAAATTTTCTTTTTTTCATTTTTTCTATTTCAAACTGATAAAAATTACATGGATATCATCAATTTTCAGAGTTAAAGAAAATACTACATGCATTTACAGACCTTTAAAAATGCTTTGTTTTAACTGCTAGCAGAATTAAAATGTTATTCCTGTTGATCGTACCCACCCAAATTAGTCTGTTTTGCAAACACTAAAGAAATATTTATCTATGTTTAAGTATCACTTAAGTATCCCTTAAGAAGTTATGTACTTTTGGTTCATGCCTGTAATTCCAGATACTCAGGACACAGAGTTGAAGATCATGGTTTGAAACCAGCCTGGACAAGAGAGTCTGTGAGACTGTTATCTTCAACTAACCACCATAAAAGGCAGAAATGAAGGTATGGCTCAAATGGTAGAGTACTAACCTAAAGCAAAAAAGCCCAGAGACAGAAATAGAAGTAACACTTCATAAATGCTTAGGAAATATTTTGCATGGACAATTTCCTTATCCCTCTTCCTCATGAAAGGTTTCACCTTAAGGAGGGTGTAACTGGTCTCATTGCCTCTGTCAATTTGTCTCAAAAAAAAACCCTCTGTGGCATTTGAGTGGACACATGTGCACATGACTTCTGTAGCTTCATAGTTACTGCTGAGCATTGTGTTCATTTAATTTTAATTGCTTCTTGGGGTCTCATGCCAAAGTTATTTTGTGTTCTTACTTGGAAAAGACACAAAATTTTCACAATTGCATCTAAAGAACAGGAACTGGACTTTTCTGAATTTTATGTATATATTCAAAAATAGATATTCAGAAGTAGATATTCAAAAAATATACAATCTACATTCAATGAACAGTTTGTGGAAATTTAGTAAGCTATATTGTTGTTAATGTGCCAGTTCTTTTTTAAAGATATTTTGTGGGGAGGGGCAGTCTAGTTCTGAGGTTTTGAACTCAAGGCTTTGAGTTTGCTAGGAAGGTACTCTCCCACGCAGCTTCACCACAGGCCTTTTTGCTTTGATTAATTTTCAAATATGTTCTCAAACTTTTGCCTGGAGAGTCATGCTGAAGTCTCCTTAACCATGTCTCCTGCATACAGATGTGCATGCACACTTTCCAGGTGTGTTTCATTGAAGAAGGGGTTTTGCTTCCTCTGTTTGACAGTCCTGAAATCACAATTCTCCACAACCTCTCTCTCCAACCCCAGATGTATAGGCTTATTCCACTAACCAATTGATCAATTTCATTTTTAATCAAGTCAGCATTGAGTGAGGATTTAAACAAAATTATTTGGAAATTTAGATGGAGTTCCTGCTTCTACTCAATACTTCTTCACATACAGGCTACAGTCATTGCTGTAAGGAAGGATGTTGGTAAACTGTGATCTGAGGTCATTTCCAGAATGCAGTAAACAACTCAGTGAGTTTTTCTTGTGGGTAGGCGGAAGTGTGGAAGGGTGTGGGGGTCTTAAGGGACTCATGTATGGTTTCATGGATACAAAATTACGCTGCAGTGAGTCCAGTTCACCAATGACAGGAAAGTGTGGTCCTGATAGATGCTGAGGAGAGCCCAGCCCTCCGAGTGCAATGGGGCCTCAATGTTCAGTAGGTAGGATTTCAAGGGAGAGCTGATGGGCTTTGAATGTAAGTCAACACAAAAAATTCTGCATTGATTTTCTTTACTGACTTATCTATGAGAGAATATTCTCCTTTTCTAACCTTACTGGCATGGGACTTGAGAGTAGAATCATATTTTAATGGTAGCATAAAAAATGTAATACTGAAATCTAAACCAGTATCCATTTTAACTCCTCATTTCTAATGCTGAATTTTTCTTGAATTTTTTCTCATACTAGAATGGCATCTCACACTTTGGTACATCTCATGTCCCTATTGCCCCCCACCCTCTCCCAATCATCTTCTTTTCCCCTTTCCCTTCCTATTTCAATAAAAATATATACAATATACTAGGTAACAAAGTCACATACAGTAACAATATGAGATTAACCATAAGGGCAAAAAAAAGAAGAGAAATCACATTGTACATTAAGAACAACAATCACACAAGATAAAGCTTTTCTTTCCATACCCTAGAGTTACTTTCATTTAGTCTCATCCTCTATGATACATAGGATTTGAACGACTGTAATCCTCTGCTAGGAGAGTCCTAGATGTGTACTAATTATTACATTGAGCCTGTGTTCCTTTGAGTCTGGCTTACTTCACTTAATATGATTTTTTCCAAGTCCTTCCATTTCCTTACAAATGGGGTGATATCATTCTTTCTGACAGCAGCATAAAATTCCATTGTGTATAAATACCACATCTTCTTGATCCAATCATCTACTGAGGGACATCTGGGTTTGTTCCATATCTTCACTATAGTAAATAGTGCTGCAATGAACATCATTGGGCTAGTGGCTTTAGTATGTCCTTGTTTCTGGATGACTGGGTAAATGCCGAGTAGTGGAATTGCTGGGTCATAGGGGAGCTCTATGTTTAGTCTTTTGAGGAACTGCCATACTACTTTCCAGAGTGCTTGAACGAGTTTAAGCTCCCACCAACAGTATAGTAGTGATCCCTCCTGGACATTGCCTTATATTTTTAAAATATTTTGCTTTCTTAAAGTACTCCACAGTCAGGAAAGATCTACTTCATGCCTATAAGGTCATTGTTTAATAGTAACTTTTTCAGATAAACAAAAAATATTCTCTTGTTTCTGCAAGTCTCTATTAAATATAAGTGTAAGATACTGGAAAATAAAAAATATATAATTCAAGTTTTCTCATACCAGTATTAGGCTTGAACTTGGGACCTGAATGCTGCCCTTTAGCTTTTTTGTTAAACTAATTGAGACATAGCTTCACTTCAGCTTTAAAGTTTAATTTTAAATAATAGTCTTACTGGCTTTTCTGCCTTGGTTGGCTTTGATCCTTGATTGTCAGATCTCATATCTCAGATCATCAGATCTTCACAGTAGTTAGTATTATAGGCAGGAGCAACCAATACCAGGCACTTTGTACAGTAAAAATAATTATATTTATTGATATTTTACTATGGAGCAAATATTTTTAGTTTTCTTATTATAATCTTAATAATGACCTGGTGAAGGAGAGCCTATTTTTATTATTGTCATTATCTTTATCACCATCATCACCTTAAATATGAGTTCTCACATGAGGCAGAGGGAGATAACTTATTCACGGTGACATAGCTACTTAAGAATGGTGTTAGGAGTTAATGCAAGGTAGCTTGATTCCAGAGCATTCGCTCTTAATCATGAAGATCTCAGGTTTCAACGAAGAAGAGAAAATGATTCATCACTTCCCAGAAGAAGTGGCACATGAGGATATTTTGATGATAAATAGAAGTTAGCAAGGTCAGTGAGAGGAACCAGGGAACGAGTATTACAGTAGAGAAGTCTTTAAAAAGACACAGCACAGGAAAAAATCTTGGAACTAAGAGTCATTCCACAGCTTCAAATATGTAAGAGAAGCAATAGTGAAAGGTGAAACTCGAGAGATGAATGGTGAAAAGAAGCTACCAAGGCTTACATGACATTCTCAGAAGCAAAGGCTTAAGATGAAGATCTAGAAGGAGGTTGGAATACAGAGGAGCCACGTACTGGGTGGTATTTGTATGTCAGGAAAATCACAGTATAGATAAATAAATGGATTATAAGACTAACTGATAGATCTGGCCCCTGAAGGGATGGGATTTGTTGAGGATAGGTATAATAATCAACAGATAGAAAAGAAATCTCACCAGAAGACCCAGAGAGTAGAAAGTGATCAGAAAGGGATAGGAGCACACTAGACTGACTTATGGAGTACATAAAATAACTACAGATTGTGGTACCACTGTAAATGATAAAGAAGGGGATTTTATGTTCAGTCTAAAATTACAGGTTATTTTTTGAAAATGGAACAAAACTAATGAACTGATTTAATTTTTTAAAAATTAAGTTTAAATGAACCTTGGCTGACATAGTAATTGAATAGCTAAGAAACTGTTGCAAAACTTCAGGGTAAAAACACATTCTCATTGTGCCAAAATAACTCCTGCTATGTCGCATTAGTCATCTTTATGTAATGGATATTTTTCTCCCTCTTCCTTTCTTTACAATAAATAACCCCAGTTCTAAGTATCTTCATGGACAAAATAAAGTCAGAATTCTATAGTGCCATCATCATCTAGGTCAGAGTTTCAAAACTTTAGTTTTAGGAGTGATTCTTTTTTCAGTCTACAGAATCTCACATAAATTCTCCTGGGCTTAGAGACAGCTTCGAATGAATACCACAATGTTTACTGTCCTTTGTAAAGGAGTCCCATTATGCAGGTTTCTGGAATGCAGTTTTCAATATCTTCCCAAGTAATTATGCTCTCTCATATTCTCATATTTGAGATTTATACTTTATATGCTTCATATATAATACATAGCTTATACCCTAGCCCATATCTCAAAAGTCATAAATTGCTACCAAAGTTATCAGATTAAGAATTGTTTAATCAAGCAAAGAATCATTCAATCCAATCAAATAATGCAACTCCTTACAGTGTTTTGCAGAATAATAGTTATTTATAACCATAAATAAAACCAATAGTCCCCAACTCTTTGGGCCTATTAGAGAACTAAATGTTTTTTCTTTATATGGACGTGCATGTATGTGTGTGAGCGTGTGTGTGTGTGTGTGTGTGTGTGTGTGTGTGTGTGTGTGTTTACAGCTGTATATGAAGGTTCTTTACCCAAGTATAATTCCAAATGCATTTATTTTTACTTTGCTCAAGCTTAATTTAATATACTATTCAAAAGATATAATACCAAGCAGATTTACTTGAAGACTGACTCTGCTCTGAGTAGGGGAAAAGGCATTACCCTAAAATATTTTCCAGTACAACTCAGAAGACTAAATGATCTTCCTAATAAGACAGCTGGTTTCAGCAAAGCAAACTGTTAATAGCCACTGTAAATGGGGTTTAGTAATTTACAAAAGAAGGCACATATATATATATATATATATACACACACACACTTTTCAAACTAAGAACATATGCTACTAAAAGGCAAAGAAAAGCAACATTTAATCTACTGGAATTCTAAAAAACTAGATACCCTCACTATAAAGCAATGTAGATGACAAGAGTCTAGACTTCTGTGTTATTGTATAATTCATTATATTCAAGAGAATATGAAAAACTCATTTTAAAAATTATTCTGTAAGAAATGAAAATCAGGAAGGGACGTGTTGCCTATGTGCAAAGTATTTGTATATACAAAAAAAATTTATCCAAGGCATATATAATTTTGACCTAACAATAAATACATGAGAGGAAAGGTTATTTTATTTGCAAAATAGTTTGTTTGATTAAAAGCTTCACATGCCTTAAAGTAGTGTCAACCAAAAGTTCATTTATATGTCATATATATTATTTTATGTATTATATATAGTATATATAATTATATATTTATACATAATGGTATATAATTATATCTATTACCCATATTATATTATCATATAATATATATTATATACTATATATGTATATATAGTTATTATATATAGTATGCTATATAATAAATTATATACTATATTATTTTATACTAACATAGTAAATTACATTATATATTTATATATACTATATGCTATATACTTATATATAGTTATTATATTATATTATATATGATTATATATTAACAGTATTTTACATTATATATTTGTATATAACAATATATTATATATAATTTTTAAACAATGAAATAAACCTAGCTCCCCTGAATCATTTGTGAAAACAGAAACACAAAAAAATTGAATGAGGTTTATAAGTAAACAATTATGTATCTCAGTATAAGATTAGAATTTCTCCAAATTAGTCAAATTTGAACAAAAATAGCAAGTGCAGGTAAAGTGAGGTGATGAAATGATGAAGCAACAACTGGGGCTCCAATCTCTCCCCTTTCACGAGGGTCCTCTGAAGACTTCTATGGATCCTAGTCAATGAACTGGCTCTTTGTTCAAGTCAGGCTTTCCTTTATCTAAATGTGTCTTTTGCATTAACTACCTGGGCAGTAATACAATTTTGCCTCATTCCCACACTCCCACTCTTTATTAACTGGGGAGGGCTAGCCTTCTAGAAGATGTCTGCCTATCACCACTCCCAGTGACAGAGCAGTTACAAATGTTGGCAAGACTGTGAGTTGCCTTCCAGTAACAAATCTGTCTCCTGACAGACAGACAGACAGCATTTTACAAGTTGTATGCGTAGCCTGAGTTGTCAACAGTGAACAGCATAGGCTGGTTAGTGTGCATCTAAGGATAAGTACCTTTCAGAGAGCTGTGGTTGGTTCCTAGTAGGCCAAAATTGATCACTTATTTCAGTACCTTTTTTAAATACATATTTTTAATTAATTAATTTATTTATTTATTTTGTCAGACGTAGGACTTGAACTCTGGGCCTGGGCACTGTCCCTAAGTTCTTACACTCAAGGCCACCACCCTGCCCTCAGTAACTTTTTATTTGTTTTTTAATTGGTTGTGCTTTCCAAAAGAATCCATTCACTATCTTCTTGGACTCTCTATTCTAATGAGAATAAACAGCTATGCAGAGGTAGGATCTTGAATCAGCATAATTCGGAAGATGATTTCCATGGTCTGGTATATCTAGAATCAGTGAAGCAAGGTAATGCTCATCGTTTTCTGTAGTGAGTGTTAGGCAGAGGAAGGAAACATTGATGGGTCATCAGATGTCTCCAGTCCACAAAAGCCATCACCATCACAGGTAGAAACAGAGTTATGGAAAAATTCACCCTGTCTTTTTAGGCTGACTTTATCTTCTGTTGAAAAAAAGCATTTGGTTAAAAAAGTGACTAAAATCCATGTAGTTTGGACCTTTGACTGTATAAGACAGTACTGATATTATTCTCATTGAATAGATTTTATTGTTTTATGCTATTAAGAACAGAAAGCCCAGATAACTTATGTGGTCAAAGCATAAGTCTAATAAGTGTCAACCTTAGCTTGATTCTAGACACTTGAATATCATCTTAAGTAATTTATCCACCCTTTAAAGAAACAGGCAAAATGTTAACAGAGCATGGTAATGTGTATTACCTATAATTGATATTGAAACTAAAAATACAGGATGCTAAATTAATTTGTGATGTTTGGATGAAAAATGTCTGAGTGTATCTCACACAATATTTAGGACAGGAATATTTTAAAACTATGCATTATTTGATTTGTCTGAAATTCAACTGGTTAAATGTTATTTTATTTGGAAACCTGACACTCCCTGAATAGAACAGAGATAGCAGGACATATAAGGTAATGGCTGCACCCAGCTCCCCTTTGAATACTGCATAGAGATCTTATGCCAAAGTTTTCTAAAGACTCAAACTTGTCCTTTTTGTAACATTTACTTCCTCTGGTATACTGGTCCTTAGGAACAAGACAACAATCCGTTGTCCCTCGACTCTCTTCAAAGATCATTTTCCTTCCTACAGTCCTATTTCTGGAAATATGGAACTGTTTCTAGCCTAAGGCAGACAGATTGCCTTTCTTGACACTTTGTGACTATAGTACGGTTAAATCATGGGCCTGTTTTTCTGTTCTTCTGGATGAGATTTCTCATTCTTGCATACTTCACATGGTAGCTTAGACATAGATAGATTCTGACCATCCCTAAGTAGAACTTAGACTATATCTCAAATGGGAATTTTCCATAAAGTTGACCTCCTGCTACTTCCCAGAGCCAAGACTGTCTCAGCTTCTAGGAATTAGCCCTCATTGTCAGTTGGGTACACTCAGCTCGCTGCAGAGCTAACACCAGATCACACATGTCATCTAATTAGAATTAGTGAAGAACAAGTGGCTTAATATGAATGGATCCCTATTTCACAGTCGGCTAGAAGTACCCTGCCCAATATTCTCATTATCCAGCCAACAGTACTATTTAAGTTAAAATGAAATCAAATGAAAAGAAACTTCAAATCCTGAATCACAGTATCCACATGTCAAGGGCTCCATTGTCACCTTTATCTCCTGACTACCATTTCCATTGTCATAGAAAGTGTCAGCAGGGTTCCTCTGGACCAGAGAGTCTCAAGTTTAGCCTGTAAAGACTTAAATAATTACAATTTTAGGCTCTGTAGGTTGTACTGTGTCTATTTGGTATTCCTGTTATTTCTATAATGTTTAAAATATAAAAATTATTCATCACTAGCAAGCAGATAAAAATCAAAACTTACAAGATTTAGTTCATAATTTGCCAGCCTCTACACTTGGTCATTCCTCTATAAAAAGTTATATAAATACCTTCTTCTTTTTCTTTGTATCAACAGTTTCTTCTCATCAGTGACCCCCTGGGGAAGGTTCACCTGCTGCTAAGCATTCCACCCTGTGTGCAAATACTTCAACTACTATGGTTTTTTTTTGTCTGATAGGTTAAAATAAATACAAAATTAAAAATGGAAATGTATACCAAATAATTAAAAATCTACCTAAGTAGAATTCTTGAGTAAAAATGGATTAGGAAAAGTGGTAATAACAGAAGAATATTAAACTAAACAAATTTTGGTTTATTTAAAAACTTGTTAGTGAAATCTGCCCATCCATCAACCAATTAACTAAAGTGTGATCATTGCTTTGGAGAAATCATATACTTTAACCTCACTTTTCTCTCTTCATTGAAGGAGACTATGTAATGGGGATTCTGTCTGAATTTAGCTCTAAACCAATGTAGATATTCTTTTAAAGCAGTCACAATTGACTGGATATCAAACAAAAGCCATTATATTTTCAAAATCAGCATCTTTTGCTTAGGCTGATTTATTTTACTCTTCTAACTTTCATTGTTCAGAAGACAATTCAGTTTATTTGCTTGCAATCTGCTCATATGTGCAACTCCCTTATTTCTTCCTTTTTATGGAATTAGACACACTCACTTTCATTCATGGAATTAGTTTAACTAGACAATTGATTTAACTGAACATACAACAGGATTTCTGTACTTAACAACCATATTAACATGTGTTGATATAACTGATATTACCACTAAATCCTTGAAATCTGATAGCTCTATGAAGGGAGAATACAAAAACACAATGAAATGTAAATGTAATGAGGCTACAACAATAAAGCCCTAAAATCAATTAGCATGTGGTCCTAACTACTCAGGAGGCTGAGATTTGAAGATCACAGGTCAAAGCCAGCCCAGGCAAGAAAGCCTATGAGAATGTTATCTCCAATTAACCACCAAGAAATACAGAAATAGAACTGTGATTCAAATGGTAGCATGCTGGCCTTAAGCATAAAAGCTCAGGAACAGCATCCAGGCCCTGAGTTCAAGCCCCACAACTGGTATTATACACCAAAAAAAAAAGTCTGTATCTAATGTGTGTGAGTGAATAAGTAACTGGACAATATTTTGAAGTCAGTTAAAATATTACCTTCTATTGGGCAGAATCTTGAATTAGACAATACTTCAATACAACAGAGTTACAAGTTTTTTAATCCAAAAAGGATAAAAACATATGAAGTTAATCCTGGTACCTCAATTATACTCATAACTTGGTTTTTAATGTATGATTTAGGACACCAGAATCAGCACCAGCAACTGTAGATTGAAATATCCAGGGCACGTGGTGTTGAAAGTCAGTCTTGAGAAGGA
Source organism: Megascapheus bottae (assembly GCF_031878675.1). Classification (NCBI taxonomy): domain Eukaryota; kingdom Metazoa; phylum Chordata; class Mammalia; order Rodentia; family Geomyidae; genus Megascapheus; species Megascapheus bottae. The sequence continues at coordinate 45,269,998 of NC_143515.1, forward strand.
CATCTCCTACTAGGTGGTGAATTCTGCAGAAGTGAGCAAAGTGGCCCCGGTCAGCATCTCTTCCGGCAAGGACACTGCTCACAGCATCAGCATGAACCAGGACATCACATGATGGTCTGGGAATATATTGCCCAGAGAGAGTGACAACTGGTTGCTATTAGATTTCCACATGAGTAAGGCCACTTTCCAATTCTTTTGCAAGAAGCTGACAGATCTGATTATAGCGACAGGCTGCCCATCCGCAGGAGAAATTGATGTGCACACGGAAATTGCTCTTTTTCAGAGTTCTGCAGTAAGTGGCGAATGCTGATTTCTGCTACCCAAGGGTGGGGGACGGGATTGCCGAAGGTCATCAGGGCAGGTGACTCTGCTCTTTATTTAGAGAATTCAGTAACTTGCTCTCTGCTGAAGATGGTTTACAACAAAGAAAACCACCAAAATTCATCTTAGTCAATTCCTGAGTAGAATATAAAGTAGGACTTGCAAAGTAAGAGCTGTCGGTTTATGTCTACTGACACTTTATGCTGGAGATGAACAGTGTACTGAGTTGCCAAAAGGTTTCTCACCTCCCTGAAAGGTGTTAGAAACTTCTAGAGTGGGATTTGTGGAAGTCCCTTGAGCTCTAAGCAAGCAAAAACTCATCCCCAGGTTGCTTGGAATTCGCTGTCATTCTTACATTGTGATCTAAAGGTTGCAGGTTGATTATAAAGTAATTGACTGAATAAGGAGAAGACAAAGCCAAAGGAGTTGTGAGGAATAAACAGTGTGCTTCTAAAAGTATGCTGGAATGGGGAAAAACAGTATAATGTCGAGGCTAGGTTTACATGGCAACCGAAAATAACAAAGAGGGTGGCAATTGGGGATTTGTGAAGATGCTCTGTCCTCGCCAGGGGGAATGCTGCTCTGAGTCTAACCAACTGAGCCGCAGAAGCTTCTAGTACAAAAAAAATCCCACTACACTGAGTTGTTCCCCCCCAACTTTGTTCCCTGCAGCATGAATCATTTGAAAAAAACTGAAAAAATATGAGAGTCAAAAATGTTCGTCATCTACTCACTTTAGAAAGCACTGAATTCTATATACTCTACTTAGGGACTCATAATGGATACTAGCTAACATATAATGAACTCTAAGAAATTTTGGAACTTTAGTCAGAATGTATTCATATATATATATATATATATATATATGTCTTGCCTCTTGTCTCTTCAATACAAAACAGCTAATAGTATACCAAAATAGTATTTATATCAATAGTAAGTGACAATATTCTTTCTGATTATTATTTAATGGTAGCTGGGTTTCAACTGAAGCCTTAGGCTTGATAGGATAGTGCTCCTCACCAATCCATACTTACAGCACTCTCTTGTGCTGGTTGGTTGTGAGAGAGAGTCTTGCTTCCTGCCTAGGTGTATGCCTGGATTGCAATCTTCCTATTTTAGGGTTTCTGTCATAGACAGTCATCATCCCACTATGAATTGAGAATGCATTTTAGTAAGTTTTCTGTCTGGGCTGGCCTTGAACCATGATTCCCATTGTTAACCCAAGTCGGAGGATTACAGGAACAAGCCACCAGAGTGGGATGGAAGTATTCTTTACAAAGTAACTCTTTTGATCTGATGGCTGCTTATCAAGGATTCCTGTGATCAGTAGATAGGGTTTGTGTTGTATGACCAGACCTGACAGCCAACCTAGGCCCGCTGCCAGCCCCAGGCCTGGTACTGGTCTCAGTTCTTGCAGGTCCTCCCTGCCACTACTAGAATTGTTCAAATGGAATCTGGCAACAACAGTAGAAATCATGAAACAAGAGTTCAGGTTTATTTTCCAATTCCCTCTGTCTCTGCGCAATCTCTTCACTGTCTCCTTAGGAAAAGCAGGGTCTGCTTATTGAAAAGGTGGTAAAGAGAGAGGGAATGTCTTTATCAGTTCATAGTAAAAATACAAGGGAACAAACACATATATACACATGCTACTTATTATAGTTTTATTTATGAGGCAGGAGGAAAGGGAAAAAACAAGCAATAAAAGACCCAAATTGCTTGGTTTTACTCTCTTAACCTGATGCCGTGTCCTAAGGCAGCTCTCCCAATTATGCACCTCATTCCACAAGCACTAAGCTGTGCCCCAACACATTGTAACTGATGACAAAATGCAGCAGTGTGAATTTTATCTGATGGGTAGACTCTTTGAACTTGCCAAAATTTTTTTGAAAAGCCAGATGGTAAATATTTCAGGCTTTGCACAGCCAAGTTAAAAGTCAAAGGTATTATGTAGGTACTTTTATAACCCTTAAAAATGTAAATCATTTTTTAAGTACAAAATCTCTTCTTAGCTCATTGGCAGGTAACCATGGAAGGAAAAATAAACCACTGGTCAAACTTAGCCTTCAGGCTTGAGTTCACCAGGGTTGATTTAAAAGAAGAGTTCAGAGTTCTCATATTCTTGAATCTAAGGTGACAACAGTAATAATTCACCCTCCTGATTAAGAAGCTGCAAAGACAATTTATATAAAATGAGAGAACCCAGAACTCAGCCAGTGAGTGCTCGGTACCTGTTCGCTATCACTGTGTAAACAGAGGGATTCAATTTAGTCCACAAATTACTCAACCAGCAATAGAATCTGAGGAGATTGGAGTAGAGTCTCTGTTTAAATGAGGAGATTGTGGTAGTGATTCAGTAATTTAGGAAGCCTGGAGATAGACACTTGGTGAACAAGGACATCTGAACTGCCTCATAGATCACTCTCCCCAGTGAGTCACTGATCAATCACTGCAATTTTCTTATTGTTATGAAGGCAAGATATTTAGCTTACCCACCGACAGACAGAAAAATAATACCCAACAATCCAGAAAGTGTGTTGGGAAATTAATCTTGTCCATAATGCATTATGAAAGAGAACTGCTAGGTAATATAACATATGAAGGCATCTGATATTTCTCTGTTCAATCTAGGACAGCAACTGAACTACATTATTTTATTTGAGAACAGGGTCTTAGGAGAGTGATTATTCGTGATTTTGTTGGGTAGAGTCAGTCCTCAACCATGGGTCTGCCTTCTGAATAGGCATTGGGGATGGAAAATTTCACTGAACATGCAACTGGTTGTCTGAATTATTATGGTCTAGATAATGAAATAAGCCTAACATATATATCCCTTCCAACCATAAATCTCTTAAGAAAAACATACTAGGCATGATGGTACATGCCTATAATCCTGGCTACAATGGAGGTAGAAATCAGAAGGATCACAATTTCCAGTCTAGACAAAAAAAAAATGTGAGATTCCTCAAGCAATAAAATCTGTCAAACCAGTTACATGGGAAATAAAAATAGGAAGATTGTAGCCTAGACTGGTTCAGGCAAAAAGAAACACTCTATTCAAAAATACAGTGAAGAAAAAGGATGGAACCTGATTCACATTGTAGATTGCTTGCACCATGAGGCCCCAAGTTCAATCCATATGTCTACAGTATTATTAAAAAGACCTTATGACATTACAAGTAGCAAGATGTCCTATCATTCATTGATTTAAAATTCCTCAGGGACAAAGAGCAAATCGGCACAGCAAATCGGTATAGTACAGCAAAAGGGGAAAAAAATCAGTCTAAAATAACAGAGATCCAAATGAAATTCTTAAGAATTTCCAAGCCTGAAGTCTACACACAGATGAGGGCGGCATTATAATGACAGGTGAGGAACAGTATTCAGCACACAGCTGGACTCCTTGGGCTAGAAGAGGAGAGCAGGGTATGGCCCAGACCCTGACGGCCAGGACATGGTTTGATCCTGGATGATTTAGCTATTTATAGTGCTAAATGACATGACAGAGTCCACAGGACTTCTACCTTCCAATGAACCATACATTGTTCTGTGAAACAGAAGCTCAAATCCCAGGGCAGGCTCAGGACAATTCTTCCCCCAAAGACCTGAGACTCTGATACCAAGAGAGACACATGAACACAGCCTCACAAACCATGCCTCTCACCATACCTCCCAAGAAAGGTAGGATAAGTGAGCAAGCTGAGACACAGAGAGGACAACTAGAAGGTTCACAGCTCTCTCAAGTATGAGTTTTGGAGGAAAATACAATGGAAACAAATTCAGTAATAAACTACTTTCAGATCTGAATTTCCAAGTCTAATAGAGTTTTGTGCAAAAGAAGCCAAGACATACCCTGAGGCACATCCTCATAATGCCTCAGAAAATTACACAGAAGACAAAAAGTTTAACATCTTCCCTGGAGAAAAACTAAACAACAAAACAAAATGAAACGAAAATTTTCCCAAGGGCCCTTGAGAATGAAATTGACATCAGAATTTTTTTATCTCACCAAGATAGTCATTGAAGAACAATAGAGTCCCATTTTCCATGTTCTGGGGAAAAATAATTTAAAACATGCATTCAAATATTAGTGACAAAATAAAGATATTTGTATATGATTAAGGTTGAAGATAATTGGACTATTTTGCAAACCAATTCTTAAAAAGCAACTCCAGCCTCTATAAAACACTCTCTCCCACTCCCCTACCCCCCATACACAGAAAACACTCAGAGAAGATAGATGAGGGGATCAAGCCTGTAATCCTTTCTACTTGAAATGGAGATGGAAGCATCATGGTTTGAGGCCAGCCCAGTTAAAAAAAAAAAGTGTTTACAAGACTCCATCTCAATCAATGTCTGAGCAAGAAGGCCATCAGTTAGCCTCTCAAGAAATTAGGTCAGGCTTAGAGAACTGAGAATGGCACCCACCAGGCCCTCTGTTTCGTTCATTTTCATGAAGTAATTCTCAGACCAGAGATTAGATCTCTGTATCACACAATTGCAGAACAGTGAGATGCCCACCTTTTCGTAGGCCAATGAAATCAGTAATCACAAACACACCTCCCTTTTCTTTTTATCTCCTTCACTTTTTCTGTTCTCATTTTTACTCTGAAGCTTTCCAGTAAAGAAAAATAAGTGAAGCTTGGATATGGATCTCTTTATTAAGGAAGATATTTCATTATGTTCTCATTGTTGTTGTTTTTTCCTCTGTGTAAGAAAGAAAGCAATCTGGCAGCAAGAGACAATTATAAAAAAAAAAACTCGCATGAAAATTCAGTACATCCACATGCTAAATGGAGCACAAGAATTATAAAGTAGGAGAGGAGAGTAGTAAAAAAAAAAAAAAGAAAAGAGACAAGAGGCCAAGGAGAGAAGACAGTGTGGCCTACACTACTAACATCTGTGTCAGGACTATTCCTCACTGTGCCAGGAATATTTTGTTCTTGATGGTAATGCAGTAGCTTTATTTTCCAAGAGTTAGTCAGAATGCTACAGTCCCATGTGTGTGGCTCACTTAGACTGCAAAAGTTCCCACACTTTTGCCTATATTTTAGTACTAAACTGTGGTTGGGGCTAAAGTGGTCCAATGATGTTTCCCTTATAAATATTTCATCATTGTCCACTCTTCCTTTCTTCGTTTCTCTACATTCAAGATTTGTAACAGGTGGCTTTGATTACTGTAAAAAAATCCACAGTTCATTAAAGGACATGAATAAATGTGAATAATTTCAGCAGACTTCCTGTCACTTGTAGAAAAGTGTTCATGTGGGAGGTAGGGATGGCATTATTATTGTTAATTTTGGCATTTTCTCTTTTTTGTACTAAAATTATTTTAAATTCTATTGAAAAAATAAGACACAAATGTCTGTAGAACAAACTGAAAGTAAAATTTGAAATTGCCCATAATCCTACCACTCAGACAAGTATAAATAGGATAAGCATTTCATTATTTAGTTTGAAATATTTAGCTTCCAACTAAATAATATATCACAATTATTTTTCTTTTGCTTACACTTGCTTAAAATTATTTAATGATTTATAGTACTGTGTTTATATATACTGTCCCTTATTAAGCTGGGCTTGACAGATTTTTCCTTTATACAAAGTAATGCAAAAACCACTGTTTCACTAGTCTTTTGCACACCATTCACACTTTTTTTTTTTTGCCAGTCGTAGAACTCAGTGCCCAGGTGCTACCCCTGACCTTCTTTTGCTCAAGGCTAATGTTTTATCATTTGAGCCACAGCACCACTTCGGGGTTTTTTTTTTTCCCTGAGTGTTTTTTTGGAGATAAGAGTCTCACACTCTATCTTGCAAACGGTAATCTTCAGATCTCAAATTTCTGAGTACTGAGATTACAGGCAGGAGTCACTGGGGCAGCTTCACACTCTTAAACTGCTCTTACTACATCCCTGTGAAAGAAATCTTTGGTCATTGTTACTTCCTTACAATTATGTTACATGAAAGCTTTCCTAGAGAACTGGAAAAGTGAGTCCTTTGAACTTGGGTCAAGCATCTAAGCTTTGTTGTTTGTTTTGTTCATTTTGTTTTATTTTGGACTTTGTTTTTGAAAGTGAGACACTGAAAAGTGATCAGCAACTCTGATAACTTGTAGAACAGGAGCCCAGTCCACTCTGAACAATCTTTAGAAAGAAGGTAACTCTGTATAAAATAAGAAAGAAAGATGGAGAATAAGATTTGAAACACCAATCTAATTCAGATTAAAAAGCCATGGACATTTGATATGAGAATGATGATAATTCTTGAAGCAATTGGAGTAAGTTTGTACCCAAGGGCTGGAGGTTCAAGCCTATAATCCCTGCTACCCAGGAGGCTGAGATCTGAAGATCACAATTCAAAGCCACCCCAGGCAGGAAAGTACTTGAGAGTTTTATCTGTAAATAATCACAGAAAAAGCTGGAAGTGATGCTGTAGCTCAAGTGGTAGAGTACAAGCCTTGAGCAGGAAGGAGCATAGGGACAGCACCCAAGCCCAGAATTCAAGAGCCAGGACCCGCAAAAAAAAAAAAAAAAAAAAAAAAAAAAAGATTAAGTTTAGGCTATAACATGGTCTGAGCTCACATAATCTTGTACACCATGATAAAAAAAATTGATCAGAGGCAAGCAATCTGGCCTAGGATTAAATTTCTGTCTCCAAAAATTGTGCATTATGGATCATCTGCATAGATGAGAGCTACTGTACAATGCAAAGTTGAAAAATACATTTTAATTAAAGCCACAGAAAGAAACTGATGTCCTAATAAGTGCCATTGTAAGAAAATAATCACCACACAGGTGAATAATGACAGAGGATGTATAAGTACAATGGCCAATAAGTTCTGTGCTAAGAATTACTTTCAGCATTTAAAAATCAGGATTATTTGCTGGGCACTGGTGACTCAAGCCTCTCATTCTCACTATGCAAAAAGTGTTCCAACTTAGCCTGTACAGATAAGTCTAAGACACTCCATCTCCAATTAAGCAGCTAAAAGTCAGGCAGGAGGTATGGTTCAAGATCATCAGCTGTGAGCAAGAAAGTAGAGTAAGAGGTCTGAGTTCAAGCCCTAACATTGGCAAAATTATGTATATGTGTATATATTGATATATATAATATATATAAAGAGAGAGGTACTTCCTGAGTTCAAGCTCTAATACAAAATTGCATAGTTATGTGTATAAATACATTTACACATATACATATATGGCAAGAGAAAGAGAAAGATGTTTATCCAAATAGTTTTCCAAAAGTGTGTATGTGTTTTAGGTGAATGAAGATTATTCCCATTGAAACTAAGTTGAAAGCTGTGATAAAGTACCTCTATTTCATCTCAGTCTTCTCCACATAGAAGTTACCTCAAGGTCAGGTTGCACTGGATAATCATATTGTAGTAATTTTACTGTGGAGCTTTCTTCTGACAACTCCTTTCTACATGACTGAACTCAAGTCAGTCTCCCACGAGTCCTCTTTTCCACCAGCCCCAGATGTTTGCCTGTATCCTTGGCATGCTTACGCAAATTTTAATAAGTTCTGCGGTGCAGTAGATCAGGAAGAATCCCACCCTGTAAGTAACTGATCATCTTTCATATCTGATCAACTTTTTGGTAATGTTAGAAGTGAAAAATGAGAGCTGGATATCAAATTTATTGGGGGAGTAGAAGGGAGTTTGGCTAGAATGCATATCTGGGAAGCAGAGATGTCTGTGGAATTAACCTCCTCCTCAGATCAGCCCTCAGTCAGGTGAAAGGTTAGGAAACCAAAACCAGTATTTATGCTAGCACTTCTCATCCAATCAGACCTCAAGTCAGATGAGAGATCGGGCAAACAAAACCAAAACTGTTATTTAAGTTGTTTTCACTAAGTAATTGAGATATGGTACTTAAATAAGTTTTGTGGCCTGAGCCTCTTACTTCAGCTACATACCTAATTCGAGACCTTTGATGTGTAAATGGATGATACTCCCTTTGGGAATCATTATGAAGGATCATTCCAGAATAACCCATACGCAGACATGCCACCTGGCAGGTCCTGTGACACCTCCCTGAAACAGGTATAAGAATTCTGAACATATGGTGCTTGTCACAAACAAATGCTTTACCATTTAAATACAGGGCTCAAACACTCCTAAGTTAATAATAACAGGAAAACAGTTACCAAATGAGGAGGGGTAAATAACTAAAATGTATTGAAATCTTGGAAAGAATATAAATGTTTATATATACTATTTCAGATGCTTACATTGAAAGGTTTTCTTGGTCCTCATAGCCTAAAATTAGTGGAGGAAAGGCTTTCATTAAAAATGCAAAAAGTAACTTCTGCAGCTCTTTGGAGTGCTCTGAAATGAAAAGAGAAGTATATTTATATCTTCTTATATCATCTTGTGTTTAATAGCAAGTACCTAAACACCAGTGGTTATCATACTATAGACACCAAGAAAGTTCTCTTTCTCTAAAGTATTGTCAGCTTTCTGATGCTTAAAAAAATCAGCTGACTTAACCATCAAACATGGCAGTTAAAATCCCTTTGTCCCTCAGAAATTTAATAAGAGTTAATGTAGTACTCTGTTCAAGATGGGTGTGAATGTAAAAGCTAGAATTTATTGATACTTATGACATGGGATTTATGTGCAACCCCCAACTGGATTAACTTGTTTAATTACCACAAAGTCCTTTGAGTCTGCAGTTTACTGAACTGAAGAATGAGCTAATGCAGAGATATAATGAACTTGCCCAGATCATATAAATAATAATAATTGAGAGAGTCC